>NC_062549.1:59114198-59284198 GCF_016906955.1 Phacochoerus africanus | reverse complement strand
CACATACATGTGGAATTTCTTTAGAGGAAAATTTGTTACCCACTTTGTCATATGAAACAATGACTTATTTTGTAGAATACTCTTAATTATTACTTAAGATTAAAAAATTAATTATCAAATTATGATAATAATTGGACTAATAATTGGACTTGTGGTTACAGTTCTTTGCTTTGCACACCCTATAATAAATGCTTACATGGGTGTGCGGAAAAGCCAAAAAGGACATATCTAAACATTTCCTTGCATGCAGATTCAATATTTGATTGTTCTATGAAATCAAAAGAGTTAAAATGGGTCTTTGCTAAGAGAAAATAATATATATGATAAAATTCAATTAAATTATTCCACGTAAAGGATGAATCCTGGAAAATCTCGCGTTTTCATTTTCTCCAGGACATTGAATAATGATACTTTCAGTCTTCATATTTATGAATGTGGTGTATAGTATTCACACTGGCAGCTTGTGGAGGTTGAATCATTTTCTGTGTAGCTCTGCCCTGATATTGCTGTTGACAGCAATGCATTGTAAAAAAGAATTAGTATTCTACTTCCTAAAGCTAGGTTGAATATCTTTTCAGCATATTTTCTAATAATAATACAATGTAAAGGTTTCCATATAATAAATCATCTGCATGTAATTTAAACACAGGAAAGCAGAAATGAGACAATTAAAGTAGGCTTAGGTATAAATTTAAACAAATATATTTTCATATGTACATAACCATTGCACATACATAGTTCTTCTTGTGATATAGAATGAATTCTTTCTTCCCTTCGTATAACAAAAGGTATGCCTATGTGGCAGGTAAGTGAGACCACCAATCAATGTTTATCAAGGTTCGCATCATAGTATTGAAAGTACACTGAGATCCATGTACAAAGATTGGATCTCATATGTCATTCTGCATTTTACTTCTCTACTACAAATTAACAGCAGTTGAATCTATGCATAAGTTGTCTGGATATTGAAACCAAAAGTGACCTTTGACTTCAATTATCTAGATAATTCAAGCAAGTGAAAATTATGTATAGGAATGAAACTGCTTGATATCATTCTAAATAGTCAAAAATATCTGGCTATTTAGGAGAAATATTTTACATGCTTTAAATTTTGCATTATCAGAAAATATAAATGTAAATAGTTACAAGATTGCCATGGGCCATATACAAATATAGATGTGAATATTTAACCATGTTTTCTTGTTATTAAAATGGAATTGGTGTGCTACCCAATGCAATTATTTTCATTAGTCTAAATCACTGAAGATGTATTCTGGAAAACTGATGATTTCTGGGACATTCTTAGTTTAATTGTATCTCCATTATATCTCCAGGAAAATGTTATTAATAATAAAGACTTTTTAAGAGATGATTAATATCGAAAGATATTCCTTAATATGAGTGTTAGCTTTTCAATGTTTTCTAGAGTATAGCCTGTGGATATACTGTCTAGGTCCAGTTGTTCTGGGAGAATATTTAATTTTTCATTTTTATAATGGCTAACATAAGAACCAGTTGTAAATATAAATTGTTTTACAGAAAACATTATTGAAATCTATTCCTTAAAAAAATTTTTTTTTTGTCTTTTTGTCTTTTTAGGGCCATACCCGCAGCATATGGAGGTTCCCAGTCTAGGGGTCTAACCAGAGCTGTAGACACCAGCCTACACCACAGCCACAACAACACTAGATCTGAGCCATCGTCTGTGACCTACACCACAACTTGTGGCAACGCAGGATCCTCAAATCACTGAGCGAGGCCGGGGATTCAACCCTCAACCTCATTGTTCCTACTCAAACGCGTTTTCACTGCACTGTGATGGGAATTCCTGATGATTTAGTTTTTTAATCACTGTTTCTTACAGTTGAATCTGAATGATTTTTTCAGGGATTTTTCCGCCTTAAAGGAGGAAACTTACATCCTTTGACTTGAAGAAAGGTAGGATAAAAAAATATTTATCCCTTTTAAAATATTATTTAAAAATATGTATTAATAATGAGGAATGTAAAAAGTCATTCTGCTCTTAATCAGTAAAGTTTTCAAATTCCCAGGTTTCTCTTTGATGTGTAGTTTGAAAGAAATGTTTGTTATGATTATGGAAAATAAGCTCTTGGCACACTTGGGGCTATGATATAAAATATTCTATTTCACTTTTAATATAGCATTTGTTTTTCTAATAATACAGATTCAGTTTGAATAGTTGAAAAGTTTTAAAGAGTACAAATAAAATAAACATTTTGATTACTTTAAACCATCTTGTGTGTGTGTATGTTTGCGTATACACATTTATGTGATGTGAACTATTGGGATATTTTATTTATGATATATGATTTTTTTCTTACTATATTGTGACATTGTTATCCTGTTATTTAAGATTCTTCATAAAAATCATGTTAAAGATTATTTTTAAGATTTTTAAAGATTATCTGGCCAAGAAATATTTAAGATAATCTAGCCATGAATTATTTAACCAATTTGTTATTCTTATTCATTTATGTGCTTTCAATTTTTTGACATTATAAAGCTTTATTTATTTATTTATTTTGTCTTTTTTGTCTTTTCTAGGGCCGCACCCATTGCATATGGATGTTCCCAGGCTAGGGGTCCAATTGGAGCTGTAGCCACTGGCCTACACCACAGCCACAGCAACTCGGGATCTGAGCCACGACTGTGACCCACACCACAGCTCACGGCAACACCAGATCCTCAACCCACTGAGCAAGGCCAGGGATTGAACCCGCAACATCATAGTTCCTAGTCGGCTTCTTTAGGAACGACGGGAACTCTGACATTATAAAGCTTTAAATGGGCATCTATATATATATCTATATATATAGTTCTTTATTTTGTGTTACTGTTGTTACATTTATTTATTTAGAAAAATAATATTTATGTTGTATGTAATCATACTATGAAGTCCTGGTCAAATAAAACAAATAGCGATATTGTTTTGATTGAGTACTTTCTTCATAAAATAATATTGCTGAATTTTAAAACAAATTTAGATTTTTGCAAAGATAGGAAATGTTCTCTATATACATACAATATCTGAAAAGAACTAATTCTAGTGAATCCTAAGGCAAAATCTCTTAACTATCTTTAGCCATTTTTATATCGTCTCAATATTATTGGAGAGAAATTATTTTAATATTGTCTTCTCTATCTGCCTATACTTATTTTATGTTTACTTGGTCCTCTCTAAATATATTTATGGCAGCAGGACTCTCTCCTCCTAGTTAAAGAGGTGGCACAAGTATTATATTTCATAGGTTTACTTTAAATCAATGGAATCATGTTAAGTACCAGTAATTCACATTATACAGTTTTAAAAGCCTAAGCAGATGAAATCCACTCCACTCTTTATTATAGTTACATCTATTGCCCTTATAGAAGAAAATATTAATACATAGACTTTTTTTTTTTTTTGCTTTTTAGGGCTGCACCCATGGCATATGGAAGTTCCTAGGCTAGGAGCTGATCACAGCTACAGCCCCCAGCCTACACCACAGCCAGAGCAACTCAACATCTGAGCCATCTACACCACAGCTCAAGGCAATGTTGGATTCTTACCCACCGAGCAAGGCCAGGGCGGATCCTTACCCACTGAGCAAGGCCAGGGATCGATCCTGCATCCTCATGGTTCCTAGTTGGGCTCATTAATCACTGAGACATGAAGGGAACTCCACATAGGAGATATTTGCTTAGAAGTTAATCTAAAATGTTTGCTCTAAATAGAAAACATTATTCTAAAATGATTTGGTTGCTGAAGAAGTGAGTCACAATTTGGAAACATTTACCTTTTGAATGAAGTAGCTGTTTAAGTAATAATTTTTTATATAGTTTAGGAAAAGGGTAATATTTTTATTTATATGTGAATATGCAGATATTGGCTAATTAGATATGCTTGACAGACTGATTTTTCATATATCTATTATCCAAAATATAATTTTCAGATGATATTCATTATCAATTTATTTATCCTATTAGAAATTTACATAAATGAACAAATTAATGATAAGGATTCTTTGGTATCAATTTCTATATTGTATATTCTTACTTTCAAGTGTTAGTGGACTGCTAAAAATATGTGACCCATATTAAAATTATTTCAAAAATGGGATGACACTAAAAATAATGTTTTCATTACTTCATAAGGAGATCTCTCTCAGTAAAAGCATTCTAAAAAAAAACCTGTTTTTTTTTTGATTTTTGGTTTCTTTTGTGTGTGTACAAGAAATCTTAGAAAATAATTCTGTAATGTGTCTGTTCAACTATATTGATCTCTTTATTAAACTCAGTTGTTTCTCCAACTTGCCTCCAGTCTCTTTATGACTTTTATACAAAGCACAGTATTTAAATGTGCATTTCTGGGTTGAAATTTTAATATGCAATGGATATCATAGTTGATTCAGCCATAGGGAATGCATAAAACTACATGGAAATTATATGATCACAGAAGCAGAACCAAACCCTTAGGAAAGACAATTGTTTTAGAAAGTTTAGCCCTGTTCTCTTTTTTTTTTAAGCTTCAGATTCATTAGATGCCTTTTTCCTCTATTGTTTTCGGGGGGGGGGGGGAGCATTTTTTTTTCTTTTTTCCATTCCTAAGGCATGCAGAAGTTCCCAAGATAGTGATAACCCAGCCACAGCAGTGACATGTTGAATCCTTAATGGCTAGGCCACCACGGAACTCCAGGAGAGTTTTTGTTTGTTTTTTGTTTTTTAATGGAGTAATACTAACATTCTACTTTCTTTAATTTAAAACTAAACCAGTGCTATGATGGTGATGCTGTTCTTTCTGGTTCTTCATAAGATTTGGTGAAATAAAAGGGATTCATTTCATCATACTTTTTTTTCCTTTGTTTTGTATAAGGAAACTCGCCTTTTGGTCATTTATTTTCAAGAAGAAAGTATGGATATTTCAAAATCATAATATTCCAAGGACCTTCAGAAGAGAAAGCATTTGGAAACAGGCACAGATGAAAGATTTCATCTAATTTATAAAGAATATTTTTTAGAAGTTCTAGTGCATGATATACAGTACAAGTGTACACTTATACATAGACGGGATTCAATTTACCACTTTTAAATACAGGCATATCTCATTTTATTGTGTTCCACTTTATCGTGCTTCACAGATAATTGCAAATTTTTTTTTAACAAATTGAAGATTTGTGGCTATCCTGTGATGAGCAAGTGTATTGGCACCATTCTTCCAACAGCATTTTCTCAGTTTGTCTTTCTGTCATATTTTGGTAATTCTTGCAATATTTCAGGGTTTTTTTTTTTTTTTTTTGCTCTTTAGGGCTAGACCCACAGCATATGGAAATTCCCAGGCTAGGGGCAAAACCTGAGTTCCAGCTGTTGGTCTACACCACAACAACAGCAAACTGGATCCAAGCTGTGTCTGTGATGCATCCCACAGCTCACAGAAATGCCAGATCCTTAACCCACTGAGTGAGGCCAGGGATTGAACCTGCATCCTCATGGACACTAGCCAGGTTTATTATCACTGAGACATAATGAGAACTCCCTATTGTTGAGTTTTTTATTTCATGCCTAGCGCTTGGCACATGGCAGCTCCTCAATAAATTTTTCATTATTGTTATATTTGTTATGGTGATCTGTGATCAATGATCTTTGGTGTTACAATTGCAAAAAGATCCACTGAAGGCTCCAATGATAAACACTTTTCAGTAGTAAGGTAAATTGTGATTAAGGTATACACATTTTTTAGACACAATGTTATTACACATTTAATAGGTTATGGTCTATTACATATAGTATAATGTGCATGTAATTTTTCCATGCATTGAGAAATAAAAAATATTTGTGTGACTCTCTTCATTGTGAAATTCACTTAATTGCTGTAGTCTGAAACCAAAGCTGCAATACATCTGAGGTACGCCTCTAATGGGCATATGTAGCAGCCTTTTTTTCTTCCTTTTGTTTTTAGGGCTGTACTGGAGGCATATGGAAATTCCCAGGCTAGGGGTCAAATTGGAGCTGTAGCTGCCAGCCTACACCACAGCTACATCAATGTGGGATTTGAGCTGTGTCTGAGACCTACAACACAGCTGATGGCAATGCTGGATCCTTAACCCAGTGAAGGGGGCCAGGGATCAAACTCACATCTTCATGGATACTAGTTGGGTTTGTTACCACTGAGCCATGATGGGAACTCCAGTAGCAGCCTTTTTTTATTGAAGATAAATTACATGATGAATATAGGAGAACAAAAAGGCAAAAAATACTTTTCCTTAGCAATATTCAGAAAAAAGGAGCTGTCTGGCATAATTATTCATGGTCTGTAGTGCCTTTTCTGTCTTGTATGTTACAGGGTCTTTTAGCTATGCCCCAAGTTTGCTATCTCCAGGTATGAGTGATATGAGATAATGGAAGTTAGTCCAAGTAAGTTCCGTACATTTATACCTGTCCCTCTTTATTCAACGACCTTTGAACTCACTGGATCTTAAAAGTAAACAAAAAACATGATATGTTTGGCAATTGCCCCAAAGCTTAGCACATTTTGCAGACATGCTTCTGCTCTGATCTAGTCCCTAGAATGTTTATGATTCTCTTATCCATTGTCATCTTAGAACCCCTCTTCTGCACTTTGTCCTCAATGTTTCTACTTTTTTCCTTATTTCCTTGATCCTCCTTAGAGATTCTGGCTGCCATTCAACAGGCCAGTGTCACAGATTTCATACACTTTGATAAAGAATCTCTGCTCCCACATGAGTTCCTTAGCATTCAAGATGGCAGACTAGAAGGATCCTGAATTCACTTCCTTTCATGGGCACAACAAAATTACAATGATTTACAGAAAGACTACTGATGAAAAGGACCAGTACCTACCAGGAAAGATCTACAAGTAATGATGTAAAGAAGGAACCACAACAAAATTGGTAGAATGGATGGAGTCACAGTATATTCAAGACCCTACACCTATGTAGGTTACCCACAAATGAAGGAATAATTATAATTATAGATGTTTCCCCAAAAATCTTCACATCTATTCCCCAGCCCAGGGGTCCTGCACCAGGAAGAATAGTCTCTAGAAAGTTTCTCTCCAAGCAGGGTTTATTTTGGGAGAGTAATGGGGTTGTGGGAAATTGAGACTCTACTTTTAAAGGCCACACACAAAATCTCACATACTCTTGGACCCAGGGCAGAAACAGTGAATTGAAAGGAGGCTGGGTGAGACCTACTTGCTGATCTTGAAGAGCCCCCTGGAGAGGCAACAGACAACTGGAGATCATCCTTGAGACATAGACACTGGTTTCAGCCATTTTGGGGGAGCTTATTCTACCTAGGAATAAACCTATCTAAGGAGGTAAAACAATGCTCAGTCTAACATTTTTGAAAGGAATTAAGAAGACATAAACAAATTAAAAAAATGTTGTGTTCATGGATTGGAAGAATTCATATTATTAAAATGACTATACAATATTAGACAATTCAAACATTTGTTTCAATCCCTATCAAAATACCAATGTCATTCTTGTAAACTAAACTGAATTTTAAAATTTGTATGGAAGCACAAATACGAAAACATCTTGAGAAACAACAGCAGAGTTGGCTATATCATCCTTCCTGACTTCAGACTATACTGCAAAGTTACAGTCATTAAAATAGCATGGTACTGGCACAAAAAGAGACACATGGAAAAACGGAACAGAATTGAAAGCCCAGAAGTAAACCCAGTCAATTAATCTAGGACAAAGGAGGCAAGAATACACGATGGAGAAAAGACAATCTCTTCAATAATTGGTTCCTGGAAAATCAGATGGTTACATGTAAAAGAATGATATCAAAACCCTTTCTAAGACCATATACAAAATAAATTCAAAATTGAATAAAGACCAAAATGTAAGACTGAAAAACCATAAAATTCCTAGGAGAGAATATAGGAAGAACTGTCTCTGACATAAATCATGGCAATTTGGGGAGATCTGTCTCCAAAGGCAAAGGAAACAAAAGCAAAAATAAGAAAATGGAACTTAATTAAACTTAAAAGTTTTTCACAGCAAGGAATTCATCAAAACAATGAAAGAGGAGTTCCTGTCATGGCTCACTGGAAATAATCTGACTAGTATCCATGAGGATGCAGGTCCAATCCCTGGCTTTGCTCAATGGGTTACGGACCTGGTGCTGCCATGTGCTGTGGTGTAGGTCTCAGAGGTGGCTCACATCTGGCATTGCTGTGGCTGTGGCATAGGCCAGTAGCTACAGCTCTGATTCAACCCATATACTGGGAAACTCCCTATGTTGCAGGTGCAGCCCTAAAAAGACAAAACAAACAAACAAATAAACAAAAAAACAATGAAAGTACAAGCTACTGAGTGGAAGAAAATATTTGCAAATGATATAACCAGTGAATAGCTCAGGGACCTCCATATAAAGAAAAAATATAAAAATGGACAGAGAATCTGAATAAATGTTTTTCCAAAGAAGACATACAAGAATAACAGACACGTGAAAAGATGCTCAACAGAGAAGGGCAAATCACTTCACACTTGTCACATGGCTATCATCAAAAGAGACCAGAACTAAGGAGGACGTGGAGAAAAAGGAACCCTAGTATATTGTTGGTGAGAGTGTAAATTAGTACAGCCACTGTGGAAAATAATCAGAGTTTCCTTATAAAACTAAAAATAAAAGTACCACATGATCCAGCAATTCTACTCCTGGGTACTTATCCAAAGAATGTAAAAACACTAATTTGAAAAGATACATGAACCCAAATGTTCATAGTAGCATTATTTATAATAGCTAAATAATGGAAGCAACCTCAAAGTCCATCAGTATGTGAATGGATACAGACATGTGTGTATGTAAATATATATATATGATGAAATATTGCACATACAATGAAATATTAATAAGCCATATAAAAGAATGACATTTTGCCATTTGTAAAAACATGGATTTTTTTTACCTAGAAGGCATTATGCTGAGTACAATAAGCAGACAGAGAAAGATAAATATTGTATGTTATTACTTGTGTGTAAAATCTAATAAACAAAACAAACTAGTTACTAAAACAAAAAAGAAACAGACACACAAATATAGAAGACAAACTATCGGTTACCAGTGGGAAGAGAGAAATGAGGAGAGGCAACATAGAAGTAGAGGATTAAGAGATACAAACTACTATGTATAAAATAAACAAGCTACAAGGATATATTTTACAGCCCAGAGAATATAGCCAATATTGTATAATAACTATAATCTATAAAACTTTTGAGTCGGTATTTTTTTTTACCCAAAACTAATATAATATTGCAAATATATTATACCTCAATAAAAATAAATTAAAAAAAGAATCTCTGTTCTACTTAGATTTTTAGGGCTTAATTTTTCCCTCATATGGTCCATATTTGGACAATATTATCTATGTATTAAAATAGCATGGAAAGAAAAATTTTTTAAATTAATTATTCTCTTGATATATGTAGATGTGCAGATCTCTATTAAAGATACATATATGTTTCTCTGTAGAGGTGAACAATCATCTACTTTTACTAGACTGTAATTTTCATGCAGGCAAGATTTTTTTTTTGTCCATTTGTATTTTGACATGTCCTGAGCAGGTAGAATTTTCTGTAGATATTATGTCTCTGTGTAAATAAAGAAGAGTCCATGGAGGGGATTGTAAATAAATCAAGAAATTATGAACGACATAGCCAATGTATAAAACTAAAAAATCTAACATCACTTCCTCTAGTTCAAAGTCATAAGCAAATAGAAACATGATCCAATGGTATTTTGCAAGATGGTGGTTTTACTGAGTTCTGAGAAGAGTAATTACATGGAGCAAACTCCTCATTTCTTGAAAGAGGAAAATAAATGAAGGACTTACTAGTTACAATAGAATGTTAATAAAATTATCAACAGTAAACCATTACATGCCATCTTTACTATCACCTTCTGTAGTGGTAGTGGAAAAGAGTACATGAAGATGGGCAAGAGAGAGAGACAAAAGGTAAAGACTACATATCTAAATTGCTATACTTCATAACACCCAGAATCTTGCAATGTTCTTAGAGGTTGCAGTTGGAGATAAAATAAAAGTAGTTTCTGCTACACTGATTCAAACTAGATGCTTGGGAAGATGGCAGACTACGCATGGTATAACTAAAAATTTACTGATTGGTTTAATTTTGTACTACTTATTTAAGAATGAGACATTTGTTTATTTTATTAATTTATTTATTTTTATTGTTTTTTTTTTCCATTGTACAGCATGGGGACCAAGTTACACATACATATGTACATAAGAATTGGACATTTGTACTCTTTAGTTTTTGATTAGCAAAGAATGGGCCTCAGATACTTCATGGACCCAGGAAATACTTTGCAAAACAAAGTAATGATAGTGGGAGGCAGGTGTGCTTTATATACATTATCTCTTATCATCTGCACAACTCAGAGAAATAGATATTATTAATCTTGTAGCATAGATAGTGAAACTGACATCTAGAGACACTGAAACAACTCAAAATCAAATAGCTGGCAGGTGACAGAACTGCTCTAAGTCCTAGGAACTTAGATGAAACCTAATCGGCTTCCTTTTTCTCTCAGCATAATGACATCCAAGAATCAGTTAAATAAAAAAATGACAAAAGCAAAGTGAGAAGATGCTGTGATAGTTATTTCATTTACTGTACTTGTTATATTTTGTTTTGAAATGTTTTCTTTATTCCTATGCCTATCTGTAAATTTATCTTCCAAATCTCTTTGATTTAAAAACAAATGCACTATTTTAACTCCTTGGAAAGGTGTCTTAGCTTTATTCAAGCTAGAAAATATACTACTATTTCTGGTATTTGAAGCCAAAGAAAGATTAATTATTATAAAATAGTTTATAAATACATGAACCCTAAAAAATTCTCTGTATGTGTGGTATGTACATCCTAGGAATTTGTTCACTTTCACAGTTTTTAGTTTTTATTAAATTGCAGTTTTGGCACTAAAGTGTCTTCATATTCTCCAATTTATTCTTTTAAAAATGATTTCAGTATCTACGATAAGCCAAGCAGAGATCTGGGTGCAAGGAACACAGCTGTGAACAAAACAGAAAAAAAATCTATGACTTTGTGGAAGTTACATTCTAGTAGGGCAAAAAAATAACAAAATTAATAAGTAAAATATATGGTAACTAGTAAGTACATGGAGAATAATAAACTAGGAGAATATATAGTGTTATATTTCAATTATAAAATAATAATAAATGTGCTTAGAGACAAGTGATCTTTGTTTATTAGTTACAATTTTTTAAATGATCTGTTAGAATATCTGCTACCAACCTTTCATTTGTCCCTCTGCCATTCTTTCATAGCTGACCCCATCAGGTCTCATAACACCTCCTTTGCCCTTAGGTTCCTGGTGATAGTCAGCCAATGGGAAGCATCTTCAGGAGATTATAGTCTGAGAGAAGAGTGAAGTTGGGATGTTTATTGCCCCAATAGTTTGTTGTGGGTTGGCTGTGCTCCTGTGCTAAGGTCACAGCCTCTGTCAATTGTCCCGCACCATGCAGTCACCCCTTTGGGGTCCTGGTAAGCACCCCTTGCCTTGTAGCCTCAGGTTCAGAAGTGATCCATAGGGTTTTCTTTCTCTTGCAGCCAACTAGTTAGCATGTTGGCTTCTTTTATCCCAGCCACATCTTTGTAAATTGTCTCTTAACAATACTCAGCTTTCCCTGTATTACTCATGTACAATATGTCATCTGCTTTCTATCAGGACTCCGGCTCATGCAGATATCTAGCACACTAATTGGTTATGTAACAGATGGAATCTAGCCTGCCATCCTAGTGGAAGCACCAAGAGAAGGGCAAGAAAGGATTGTAATGAGAGGTATGCAAGTCTTTTCTTCTTGAATTGAGAACTTTGCTGATGTGATTTGTGAACATGTTTTCCAATCCTGAGACTTTATTTTCTCTATAAATTATTACATAAGCTCTCTCTGAACTTTTGATGAAGAGAAATAGTGAAGAGAATTATAAGGAGATAAGCTTGCAAGTCTTTATTAAAATACCTAGATTATGTATGAGAGAAAGAAAAACAGCAAACCAAAGCAAAAGCAATTTTTAAGTGTATAGAGTTTCAAAAGAAAATTATTCTGAAATAGTCTAAATTTTATGATTAATGTTTCATAATAAATATTTATAATTGGTCTACAAGCACTAACTATCAAATATTTATATTAATATATATATTAATATTAAGTTATACCCTTAGTGTTAGTTATCTGCTGACTACAAGGAAAGTATACACATTAATTTATCTTAAATATCTTATACTCTGTACTGCTACTGCTGTTTATAAAAGTTATATGTGTAGTTTGGATAAAATATGCAATACATTTCTCTATGTGGTGGGATTTTAAAATATTATTTAGAAACATATCTCTTTTATAGTCAGAGGATTTATACTTTTAATATTAAATTTTTTGAATAATTTCTAAACAATTTAGTTATACTATTATTTCCAGTGAGAAGAATTGTAATTGTGCTTCTCCTTAAAATTAATTTTAATTACTTTATTAGCATTTTTGTGACAAATACAAGAACAATTCTGTTGAAACCTACACAAGATTAATTTGATATTTGCGATTTATATTCCTCTGTTAAAGATCCTAACTTCATTATCTATCTGTGATAGAACACTGTAATGTGTATCGTAGTTACCTGTACATTCAATTCTATTAAAAATATTTTAGGGAGTCCCTGTAGTGGTGCAGTGGAAACAAATCTGACTAGGAACCAGGAAGTTGTGGGTTTGATCCCTGGCCTTGCTCAGTGGGTTAAGGATCAGGCTTTGCCATTAGCTGTAGTGTAGGTCACAGACACGGCTCGGATCTGGCATTGCTGTAGCTGTGGCATAGGCTGGCGGCTGTAGCTCCAATTAGACTGCTATTCTGGGAACCTCCCGTATGCCACAGGTGCAGCCCTAAAAAGCAAAACATATATATATATATATATGTTTGGAGATAGGGAGAGGTGGATGGATAGTTCATGATTGAGGTTGGGGGTGAAATGGTAGCAAAGATAAGCAACACATTTATCAATGGAAAAAATGCATGGTAATCTTTGGAACTTGTGAACATTTAATGTGTGATGTAGTGATGGACAATATATTTGAAAATATTTGTGCATTTGAAATAAGAGTAATACTATTTAATAAGCAGAAAACACGACAAACTCAATTAGAGATAGAGATACTCATTTAGACACAGTGAAAGTAAACTTACCTGATAATTGGTTTTCACATACTAAATAAATGATTTACATCAAATTGAGAACATTATTCTATGAAGATTATGCAATAAGAGCAATATAAGAGATTATATGCATTACATGGGTTTGGGTGAGTATGGGATGAAGAAATTATATGATCCTACAAATGGAAATGTTTTTCAACTTTGCGGTGTTGAAAAAAAGTTGATTTGAAACATCTTTCTGAGGCACAGAAGACCATGAAACCCACTTTACACATCTTTGAAAAGCTTCAGAAAATTGGAGTTCCAGTCGTGGTGCAGTGGAAACAAATCCAACTAGGAACCGTGAGGTTGCAGGTTCGATCCCTGGCCTCACTCAATGGGTTAAGGATCTGGCGCTGCTGTGAGCTGTGTTGTAGGTTGCAGACCCAGCTCAGATCTGGCGTTGTTGTGGCTCTGGCATAGGCTGGCAGCAACCGTTCCAATTAGACCCCTATCCTGGGAACCTCCATATGCCACGAATGTGGCCCTAAAAGACAAAAGACCAAAAAAAAAAAAAAAGAAAGAAAAAGAAAAGAAGTGAGGGGGGGACCTATAAGTGGGAAATATTGTAGCTTTCAGCTATGGGCCATGTAGTTAATAGACAAAGATCTGAAGGCGAATGAGACAGGTTGAGAAAAGTATTGTGTTGACCTTAAAGCTAAGAGATTCAAATATGAACCATGACATAACCTAGATGTTGTACTTTCAAACTCTTTTACCTTCTTCTTTTTTTTTTTTTTTTTTTTTAAATTCATGACTGGCAGGGATCTGACATGCAAACTGTGATAACAGCAAGAGAATAAAGCCTTGGGCTAATGTATTATCGGCTAATGTTTCATCCATAGTTCCCTCTAATTAATAAAAAAAGGTTTCTTTCTTTTCCTTTTTTTTTTTTTTGTCTTTTAGGGCTGCACCTGTGGCATATGGAGGTTCCCAGGCTAGGGGTCCAATCGGAGCTACAGCTGCTGGCCTACACCACAGCTCACGACAATGCCAGATCCTTAACCCACTGAGCAAGGTCAGGGATCATACCCACAACCTCATGGTTCCTAGTCAGGTTTGTTAACCACTGAGTCACTATAGGAACTCCTAAAAAGAGGTTTCTGCTTCATGTAGGTAGAACTGAATATAATATTGAGAATATCAGATGTAACATTAGGAATTGTGAGAATTTATAAATATTCCTTAATATCTTTACACTTTGAAAGTATAACCATGACTTCTTCTACCATGGACCTTTGAAAGGGTAGTCTGAATGATATTACTACTTATTATTTTCATGGAGGAGTGGGAATCCTTTAAAAGCAATTTCAGGTGGACTTGTCACTTTTATTTTTAAGTCATTCATTTGACAGTTTTGATCAGGGACCCAGGCTGGCAGTGAGGACTGAAGGTAAGGGCACTAACTTCAAAATCTTCATCATCTCTTAGCAGAAAGAAAGGAGAAAAGCAGTTAGCACAGTGCAGTGAGGTGAGTCTTAAGGTTTGTATGCAAAAGGTTTGTACGTAGAATGTTATGGCATATAAGGGGTTCAGAAGACCCCTACTGTAACCATCTATTAAAAGCTTTCATCTCATCTAGGTGATAAACTCCACAAGGGTACGACCATGCCAATCTTGTTAAGAGAGCTAGATCCAATACCATTAGAGTCCGTATGACATGGAGATACTTTATTAAATTTTGTCAACTAACACAACCAAAACAAACAAAACAGGACCTGAAGAAATGACGCATAGAAATCTTATGAGTCTGACAAAGCCTAGGAAACAGATCTTGTAGACAAGCTGGAGGAGCTCCTTATTAGCACCAAAAATTTCTTTTTTACAGCTATTAAATATATTTGCTTATGGTTTTGGGTATGTTGTCATTTAGCTAAGCCACACTCTCAAATATAAAGCAATGTGAGTGAAGCTTGATAAAATCTTTTCTACTGTAATACTGATGAAACAGAAAACATATGCACATATATATTTTATAGTTTATTTTCAGTTGCCTTCTCTTCAACACTGCCAATGCAGGGTTCTCTCTATTCATACTGGTTCTTCAATAATACTAAAATTTGTCACATTTTAAAAGTTTCTTTTTTTGCCACTCTGTGACACATGGAGTTCCCAGGCCAGGGATCAGATCCGAGCTGCAGTTGTGACCTACACTGCAGCTATGGCAACACCAGATCCTTTAACCCACTGTGTGGGTCCAGGGGTCCAACCTGCTGCTACAGAGACACTGCAGATCCCATTGCTCTACAGCAGAAACTCCTAAAAATATTGTTATTGTGTTAATTATTCCTTTGCCTAGTTTTTCCCAGTTTGGTGTATTATTAAGTTTAAAAGTTAATTCACATGACACCTCTGCTATAGGACTGGTCTTAACAAATCACAACATTACGAACTAGTCTGTCTATTCTCCACAAAATTGTTGTTCATACCTCAACCGTAGCACTGATTTCATTTGTATGATCATAATTTATTAATACATTAGCTATAATGAGAATTGTATGCATTATTCTTACCCTACACACATTTTTATCCCCAGGGCAATAATAGGAACTGAATAAAGGATAGATCATAAATGAAAGGACAGAAGTTACCAAACCTAACTTTTTAATAGCAATATTATACACAAAGTTGGTCTTGACTTCACCAGGGTATTTGACAATGTCTCTAAGAATTTTGTGGTGGGGAGAGACAAGATTGAAAAATGCAAGTTACATCTTTTTTAAACTAAAAAATGGGCTTTTTTTTACAACATATGCAAATGAAAAATTGTGTGGGTTTATGTGGATAATAAAGATGTGCTCTATCAAAGCAAAATTTTCTCTCAAGTCTGAGGGTCTCTGTATGGTTATTTGATTGATTGATTGATTGATTGATTTTTATCTTTTTGGGTGGAGCTGCACCTGTGGCCTATGGAGGTTCCCAGGCTAGGGGTCAAATCAGAGCTGTGGCCTCTGGGTTAAGCCACAGCCACAGCCATGCCAGATCCGACCTGCGTTTGTGATCTACACCACAGCTCTCGGCAACGCCAGATCCTTAATCCACTGAGCAAGGCCAGGGATTGAACCTGCATCCTCAGTGATACTAGTCCAGTTTGTTAACCACTGAGCCACAACAGGAGCTCCTCAGTATGGTTATGAAGAAAATTTCAGAACTTTCGAAAATCTTTTCATTCCCACTCTGGTGGGCATTTGGTGATTTAGAGAGGGTAATACAATGTGTTTGCTAGAACATTGCATCAGTCTGGATCCAATTAAGAGAAAGAGAAACTGCATAGTAATTTGAACAAGGAAAGTTTAATATAGAAAATTATTAAATTCTAACAAGGCATTGAAATAAGGAGAGATTGGCTAGTGAGAATTAACCAGAACTCTAAAGAATGTAGCAATACCAGATATAGTATGTAATATAATAGGAGGTTATATATATAATGGCCAGGACTACCATATTAAAACACCACGGACTGGGTGGTTTAAACAACCAGAGCCTTTGGCTTGTTAGTCATTGTCTTCTCTCTGTGTTATCCCATGGTCTTTCCCCCTGGTGTGTGTATCCTTTGTGTCTTGCGTGTCCACATTTCCTCTTCTTTTTTAAATTTTTTATTAAAGTATAATTGATTTACAATGTTCCTTCAATTTTTGCTGTATGGCAAAGTGACCCAATCATACATACATATATATGTGTGTGAGTAGATAGATAGATAGATAGATATATCCTTTTTATTCCATACTAACTTTCATCATGTTCTAATCCAGGAGATTGGACGTAGTTCCCTGTACTGTACAATAGGACCCCCCTGCTTATGCATCCTAAATGTAGTAGTTTGCATATACCAATCCCATATTCCCCATCCATTTCACTCCCTACCCCCCTCCCCTGCACCTTGCAAACACAAGTCTCTTTTTATAAGAATATCAGTTGGATTGTTTTGGGACCCACCCTAAATCTCCTCATTTTAACTCATTTCCAGACACAGTCGTTCTGCTGTCCTAGGTGTTAAGACTTCATCATACAAATTTGGGGGAGATAAAATTCAGCCATAATGATACAATAATATACAATGCTAGGCTATGGTATGCTGTGTTACACCAATATATACTATCCACTACAACTAAGGCAGAGACAGAACACTCAAGTAAGTAGCGCTGTCTCCCAAGGCTGAAATCCAGACCTTGGTGGGAAAGGCCTGACTGGAACTCACTGGAGAGCAGAGAAGGCTCTGTGGTACTCTGCTGGTGGAATTTGCCAGAGGTTGTCCTTTGCAACTGCTAGAAATAAGCCTTCTGGGTTGCAGGAGAAAACTGTGAATAAGAAGATGTTTCACCAGAGGCTGTCTGCCATAAGTCCCCCTCAAGTGGTTGGTGGGGGACGCCTCTGGTTTCTGAATGCTTCTGGCAGTCAGGCCCTGTGGGAGCTGGTGCTGGAGAAACTGGGATGGCAGAAGCAAGCCCACTGGGCACACTGAAATCAGGAAGCAAAACTTTTCTTCCTTGACCCTCTAGTGACAAAGCTTTACTGCCAGCTGGCAAAGGAAACATGTTTAAAGGGCCCACATGCATTTTCACAGATTAGTAAAAAAATATGAATGTGGTGCTGAAAGGCCCTATAATTGGCAAAGACAGAGTTTAAATAAGTTCAAAAAAGAGCAGTGAAAGTGATGATAAGTGAATTTCAGTATCACATTGAGAAACAGGACAAAGAAGAAAGCAGAAGTCTTCTGCCTGGGAGATAATTTTAGAAATTTACCTGTTCCCATACCCTTTGAAATAAAATGGTTCATTCCTCATTCTAACCTTTGTTGATAAAAATATTCCTAAGCAATTATTGGAGAAAAATCTTTTTGGCAGAAATCTATCTATCTATCTATCTATCTATCTATCTATCTATCTATCTAATCTATCTATCCATCCATCCCTCTATTTAAATGCATCTATTATCTATCTATCTACCCCTCTATTCATCTATCATCTGCAATGAATATTCATTGTACACACACGCGTGTGCATGTGTGCATATACAGTGAAACTATAAGAAGTGGACTGATATGAGCATTGGCTTATAAGAAATACAGTTTTTATTTGTTGACTGCTTTACAAAAGAAAAAAATTATGTGAGGAAAAGGAGAAATTGATGGAAGGGATTTTTCCTTGTTACAAAATGAATGTCTAATGAAAGCATTTTTTCATTTTTTGCAAATTTCCTTTTATTAAAAGATGTTTACCTCAAGCCTATGTGTATGCATAAATTTATATTTATGTAAAACTTCAGAGGATACTTAACAGTATACTTCTTAAATTGTAGTCTATGTATCTCTTGGGTTCAGGGTACACATATTAAACATCTGGATTTTTCTATGATTTTTTTCTTTCATTTATAGGATAATGCATAGTTGAAACTATAAGCATATTCAGGATCAATGAGATGGTATTCTAATAGCAGAATGCTTTCATATTGAGCACTCAAATAAAAACTCAGGCACTGAAATTAATCCTATTAGGAATAATCAATTTTACTCCAATAGCCAATGGTTAAGTGAAAAGAACTATAGTAAAGTTGGGTATAAATGTTGATGAGTGCAAAAAGAAAAATTTTCATGATGTGCAAACTAACAAAATCCTTTTGAATAGTTTGATTATAGAATAGGAATATGTGATGGTCAATTTTATGTGTCATCTTGACTAGGCCACTGAGTGCTCAGACATTTCAGCAAACATTTTTCTGGTTGCATCTGTGAGAGTGTTTCTGGATGAGATTAACATGTGAATTGGTACTGACAGAAGCAGATTGCCCTCCCTAGTGTGGGTGGGCCTCATCTATTCAACTGAAGGCCTGAATAGGACAAAAAGGTAACTCCTGCTTCCTAATAGCTTCATCTGTGGCATTGGTCTTTTTCTTGCTTTTGGACTCAGAAAACATTGACTCTTCCTGGATCTCAGGCCTTCCAGATTTTGGACTTGAAGTTACACTATGAGCTATTTTACTTCTCAGGCCTTCAGACTCAGACTGTAACTACACCATATCAGCTATAACTATATCAGCTTTCCTGGATCTCCAGTTTGCTGACTGTAGATTTTGGGAATTTTCTTCTCTGCAGGAGCTGATTTCTTTTAATAAATCTATCTATCTATCATCTATCTATCTATCTATCTATCTATCTATCTATCTATCTATGTATCTATCATCTCTCTATCTATCTATCCTATTGGTTCTGCTTTTCTAGAAAACTCTAATTCAGATCTAAACCATAATTGCATTGTTTATAAATATTTAGCTTCAGCTGAAAAACATCATCTGCAATATTGCATTTGTTTAAATGTGAATGACATTGATCTTACAGTTGTGTTTGTATTTAATGTGCAAAAGTACTTTAGCTTTAGAGTTGTGTAAAACCTAAATGCACAAGAAATCTGTGACTATTCATTGCTATTTTATCTCTAATTACTTAAATACCCTTCCAACCCAAATTTTATTTTTCTGTTATGTCTGCTTTCAAGGAGCAAATCTGTTTTAATGACTGTCAACCTCCTGCTCTCTCTTCATTGTAGATTTATATGATATCAATAGTTATTTAAGTTTAATTAGCTGTTATGCATGTTGACATGTTTGAAGATATATTGAGACTATATGGTCAATATATCCTGTTCTAAGAATATAGCTGTTCTAATAGTTCAACATACTTCTTCTCCTTTAATATCAGCATCAACTTATAAATTAAGGTGTACTAATATATCCATTTTATAAGGGAAGAGAATGAGGTGTGTGAAGTAGAGAGATACCTAATTGCCTTAAGTTATGGAGAGCAGAAGAGGTCATTTCTAAGCTAAGTCTACAATTTCAGGTAGCAATTTTCTATGAGACAGAAGATGTAAATTTCAAGGCAGACAGACGAGCTAGCATGGAAAAAGACAAAGGGCAGTACAAAAATATATCGCATTGGCAAATTACAATTATTTTGGTACAGATAAAACTAAGTTTTTGATTTATTACTAGAACTTTGAGAGACTGAGACTTTTAAAACTGGATAATATATGAAAAGATAAATATCCATCTTGTCTCTTCTACCAGACCAGATATTTTCTGAAAAACAAAAATATGATAATAAAGTGAGATATATTGATTTGAAGGGCCAGTGGTGACAATAGTGGTTAAGAACCTAGGCAAAAAATATTTGCTTTCAAGTTCTGGCTACAAAGTTAAGTGACCTTGAGAATATGTCTTACCCTTTTTAATCCTCATTGTACTCATCTACAAAATGGAGCTGAATTCATACATTTATTTTGAGCATCAAATAAAATGACAATTTAAAAAATTATGGTATCAGAGACAGACAAAATTATGAGGTGTCTTGGAAAGATTAACAATGAAATCAGGGTAAAAGATATGCTAAGCCAATATAAACAATCAATTAAATGCAATACTTATAGCTTATTACCTTAGTATGTATATTTTTAATTGATAAGCAAAGAAATTAGGTGCCAGTCAACAAAGCTATACAGAGCTACTGTATATATTAAAATAAGTAAAATATATAAAGAATTAAATATATAACAGATTATATTAACTATTTATATTTATGTACCCAGACCTCTACCTTCCCTCTACCGTAGAAACTGACTCATTTGAATCAGGTTACAAAAGTTAGTTATGTTTGAGGGGTTTTTGTTGTTGTTGTTTGTGGGCTTTTTGTTTGTTTAATGATCATGACCTTATTTCAATTTCTGTGTATGTCTTTGACATTTTTTAATAGCTTAGAGTGCAAGTTATCAACAATGGTTTAGTTACAATAGTTGTCATTAGTCAAGAGAAGAGAAAGGAACTGAATTATAACAAGAGCATTGGGACTTAGCCACAAGCCACAATCTAAATTAGATATAAGGCAGACCAAACAAACAATGAAAGTAATGGCAGTCTTTTGAGCAGATGAAAATCATCCATTAATTATGCTCTTCTTGAAAAAGAAAAGAAAAAGCTTGGAAATCACTAGTTAGAGTAGAGAACTAATAAAATCATTAGCTATTCAAGACAATTTCACTGACAATAAGTATAATTCTCATATATTCTGATAAGGATCATATCTAGGTACCGATGCCAGTTTTTTATAGCTGCATAACAAACCATGTCAAAATAAAGTGGTTTGAAACAACAGTAACTTAATTATATTTCATGATATTGAATGAAGAATGTCAGGCATGAACTGGGAAGTTCTTCTACTCTCAGTGACAGCATAAATACTACTAAGTAGAATCTGACTGATGAATGGTCTCTGGAGGGTTCAAGAGGGCCTCACTTATATGCTATGTGCCTTGGTACCAATCCCTGGAAAAGCAGACTCCACGGGGGAGTACCTAAATGATAAGTAGTAGCTAAATGGGTACTGCAAGTACCTAAATGATTGGTACTATCCTCTCTGACATGGCAGTCTTGGGGAATCTGGCTCCCCACATGAACATTCAGGAATCCAAGAAATAGCATTCCAAGTCTGAAAATGTCACTTCCATCACCTTCCATTGGTCCAGCATATCATTAAAGCCAGCCTGGATTCAAGCTGGGGTTTAACTGGAACTTTCTGAGTTGGGAAGGGTTTTAAAAAGGAACTGATACTATCTCTCAATGGACAGGGTGATAACACATAACTATCTCAAGCCTATTATAGCCACACTCTCAGTATTGGCTTTCTATATGTTGATACATGTGACTTCATTGTCATATCTTTGAAAGTGGCACACTGATGAAATAAAAGGTTTTGGGATTGAAGAGTCTATTAAATGTGTGCCATCTAACATGCTCCTGAAATACTTTGATTCCATAGTACTTGAAGTAGAGGATTCAAAGAAATTAAATAACACAACGTTTGTGCCTTCATTTGATATTGTGAAGTGAACTGTGTCTGATATTGTGTATAGTGAAATATATTTAATATGTTATAAATATATTTTATATATATATATTTTCCCATCTTTTTGCCTTTTCTAGGGCCACTCCCATGGCATATGGAGATTCCCAGGGTAGGGGTCTAATCGGAGCTGTAGCCACCACCTTATACCAGAGCCACAGCAACACCAGATCCGAGCCGCATCTGTGACCTACACCACAACTCACGGCAACGCCGGATCCTTAACCCACTGAGAGAGGCCAGGGATTAAACCCACAACCCTCATGGTTCCTAATCGGATTCATTAACCACTGCGCCACAACGGGAACTCCATAATATATATATTATTGATACAAACATAAGGTAATTTTCTCAGCTAGTGAAATGAGTATTTCCTAGTATATTTGATGCTGTGTTTATGAAAATAAAGGTAAGAAAACTTATTAATGTAGGTAAAACTTTTAAATAGTATTACTTTTTTAACTGTGTACTTTAAATTATGTTGGCATACCTTGAGGCTCAACATTGTGAAGTATGTTAAAATAAATCAAGCAAAGGAGTAAAAGGAGTATGTGAATACACAAGAGCTGTAGATGGACTAAGTTATTTTTCTTCTTAGCACTCATTTAGTATGTTTCATTTAAAATACTTTTTTATACTGGCAGCTCTGAAAAGCTTTATTGGGAAAGACATTAATTTAAATTAACTTTTTTTTGAATTAGACACATTACGTCTAAATATAAAACAATATTTAGATATTAAACATCATATATATTCTTTGAATTTATAAGTGAGTATAGAAGAAAAAAATAATTTGTAACCCTGTCACTCAGAGACATAGAGATTGGTGTGTATCCTTTGACAAAAGAGCTGAATTTTGAATGAGTGCTGATCACTGACTTTTTTCTATGATCTATAAAATAGCCATTTAAAATATATGAATTATTCATTTTGACAAATTTCCCTGTAACATTACAATATGAAATCCTAAACGCTAAGACCTGAAGATGAGTGAACTGAAACTAATTTTCACTATGTCCTAGTAGTAGAAAAATAATTTTCTCCATACTGTGGAAGTTTTTCAATGCAAAACGGATCCCAAAAGCTAGCATTTCTGAGCTCTTTCTGTGTCTCCTTTACTCATTCCCAGAGAGGAAGACTGATTTTTTTTTTTTTTTTTGGCCTTTTTAGGGCTGTACCTGTGGCATATGGAAATTTCAGGCTTGGGGTCAAATCTGAGCTGCAGCTGCTGGCCTACACCACAGCCACAGCAATGCAAGATCCGAGCCACCTCTGCAATCCACACCACAGCTCACAGCAATGCTGTATACTTAACCCACTGAGAGAGGCCAGGGATTGAACCTGGGACATCATGGATACTAGTTGGGTTCATTACCTCTGGGCCATGTTGGGAATTCCAACTGGTGGGTTTAAAAGGAGAATCTGAACATGCTACACAAGTCCCTTCCTTTTCCTCTCTCTTGGAAGCACACTACCCCTTGAGAGAAATTGCCTTCTATTTGTCCACATTATAACTCATTTCCACACTAACCCTGTGATTAAGGGAGGACCTGCAGTATTGGAAGGAGAGGGGGATGCTAGTTCAGTTCAGAGTGGGGCATTTGGAAAGCAAAATATACATGCTAGAATTTTTACTTGGGTCAGTTCATGGCTTTGAACACCGGGTTAGTTTACAGGCAGGGCATTTGGATTTTGGTAGCATACAGGCTTCTTTTAAGCTGGTTTAAGGGTTAGCCTTAATTTATTATTTATTTAGGCTACCGAGAGGGCTATGACTCAGGTGCAGAGATGTCTGTGTATAGATGCTTTGCTTTTCTATAGAAGAAAAGCTTAACTTAGCAGACATTTATTTATTTATTTATCTATTTATTTTTCTTTTTAGGGATGTGCACCCACAGTATATGGAAATCCCAAGGCTAGGGGTCAAATCAGAGCTGCAGCTGCTGGCCTAAGCCACAGCCACAGCAACATGGGATCCAAGCCGCATCTGCCATCTATACCACAGCTCATGGCAACAACAAATCCCCAACCCACTGAACAAGGCCAGGGATCTAACCCACATCCTCATGGACAGTAGTCGTGTTCATTTCCCCTGAGCCACAACAGGAGCTCCTAGCAGATCTTAATTAAGGTTCTCAGGGACTCAAAATAGTCCTGGCCTTAAAACAGTATATATGAGACTCAACTTAAGCAAAGATTTTAAAGAGTTTCAGCCATATTGCTAGTCCCCAGGTTGTAGGATAGTTTCAGACCTTGGTCCCAAAAAACACTGGTGGCCAAGGGCCTTAGAAAAGATACAGATCACAGAATTAGCCTGGTTGAATGACTCAGATTATAGGTAGGAGCTGCCACTTGGCATTGAACAGCATAGATAATGGCCTCAGGACTCATGAGTGGCCCCCATGAGGAAATTTTCGGATGCTAGAAGGCCACAGAACCCTTAGGAAGCGGGGAATGTAATCCAAGGATCCAATTACAGGGAAGTAATTTTTCCAATTTTAGGTCTTTTTTGGTTGTACTTAAATTCTAATAAAATTTTATGTGGATTCCATAGCGCTAATGAGGTTTTAGTTTTGTATTTTTAGAGCAAAGGCTCAGTCGTCAATGCTAAATTTAATGCTCTAAAATCCATACTAACGTAAGGTTAAGAGAAGAGCCATAGAGAGGCTAAACTTGACCTGTGAGAGCTCTTGAATGGATTCAAGTGTCTCCCCAGCAAGTATTCTCAAGTTAGTTCTCAATTGATTAATTACATGTAAGAGGAAAATTTTTCTAGGAAGTAGTTGTTAAGTCAAAATGATTCCAAAGAATGAGGCAATGAGAACAGAATGTGGATGCTGTCACTAAAGTCTTAAGCTTAAACTTGTGCAGTTTTACAGCTTCATCCATATCCCAACATGTTCAAAGAGATCATCCTCCTAGTTCAACTTGGGGTATTCTACTTCTGTAATTTTTAAGTATTAGATGTAAATCTTTAGCAGAATAATGAACATCAATGAGTAACAGAACTTGGAACCAATAGTTTTCATATGTATTATTCCAAAATTCTTTTTTTTTTTTTTGTCTTTTTAAGGCCGCACCCAAGGCTAAAGTTCCGAGGCTAGAGGTTGAATCAGAGCTTCAAGTTGCCAGAATACACTACAGTCACAGACATGCCAGATCCAAGCTGCATCTGCAACCTATGCTGCAACTTGTGGCAACGCTGGATCTTGAACCCACTCTGCAAGGCCAGGGATGGAGCAGGCATCTTCAGGGATACTAGTCAGGTTCTTAACCCACTGAGTCACCACAGGAACCCCTCACTTTCATTTTTAAAGTAACCGAATGCTCTTTTTTCAAATGAATGTTACTGTCATATTTAAAATATAAACATGTAAAGACAGATTTGCTCTGACAGTCAGAAATTATAGGATTCAGTCACGTCGATTCACTCTTCCCCTTCCGATTCCATACATATTCTCACCGATATGTGAGCATCCCTCACATTTTCCCCTTTTCCACTAAGGTTTGGATCTGTGGGTCCAGAGCAGAGGTGTGGTGATAGAGGATAAGGTAGCAATCTGAGCTCATTAGTAATTTTTTATAAGCCTTGTTAGGAGAGGAAAGTTGAGTCAAGTAACCTGCCAGTTATTCTCATTGTGGGTAGATGATGTCCCAGAATCATGACAACTTTGCTTCTTCCACACATTCTTACTCTTACTTCCTGAGGAAGATCAAATAGCAGCCAACTCAACTGAAGTTCTTTCAGTTGCAAATTGTCAAAGTCTAATTCAGAATGACTTAAATTTTAAGGAGAAACTTGTTAGCTTATCTAACTAAAATCCCAGAAGTGAACTGGGTTTCAAAAGTGGCTTGATTTGATCAGCTTTGCAGGGTACCAGAAGCCCAGTTTCTCTCCATCGCTATAATTGGCCTTTGCAGGGTTTGCTTCATGAATTCATTTAGTAGCTCCCCAGCACATTTTTTGGTTTGTTTGTTTGTTTTTAGGGCCACTTCCACAGCATATGGAAGTTCCCAGGCTAGGGGTCAAAAGGCCAGCCACAGCCACAGTCAGAGCAACATGGGATCCAAGCCACATCCACGACCAACACCACAGCTTATGGAAACACCATATCCTCAATCCACTGAGCGAGGCCAGGGATTGAACCCCCATTCTCATGGATACTAGTCATTTGTTTCCTCTGCACCACAACAGGTGCTCCCAGCTCCCCCAGGAGTTGTTAACTCTCCCTATATAGTTTGAAAGTGTCTGAGGCCTTTCCAGTCTTCACATCTATGCATTCCAATTTAAATGCAGTGGTCTTCCTGGTAGCTTCTAAGACAACCTAAAAAACAGAGTAACATTCTCTAAGGCAGAAGCCACCACCACATATATTACCTCTTCTACCATTGGACCTAATTGTTGTTTTTTTTTTTCTTCTGCACGTTCTTGTAACCAGAAATGTGATTGCTGGGGTTCAATCCCTTTCAAATGATACAACATAAAATGAGAAGCAGGAGTTACTCCAAAGCAAGTGCAGCTACTATCATTTGAATAATTGGGGAAAAGTTACTAGGAAACAAATAAGCATGCCCTTAATGGTCCACCACTTTGACTACCCCACATCCAAACATATTCCTTTTCTCCTATAAACACATGCCAAAGTGTTCTTGCCTGTCTAAAATGCATCATATCCTCTCCAAAGAAATATAATCTAAAACATCTACTTTCTGAATTCAGCTACAAGTCTAGATCATATGGCATTCCTTGCAGTCGCAGATGTCATCCTTTATTGGTTAACACCTGATGGATGAAATGACAACTTAAATTACCTTCTCTCAATATACAAGGTTGGGGAACAGGCGTTATACCCCCAGTAAAAGCCCCTATTTCAAAGGAGAAAGAACTAGAGACCTAGTTCATACAGATATTATTAATACCTGCTTCTAACAGTGAAGAAAATTTCTTTGTCCACCAATTTGCCTTTTCTGAGTTTTGTCCTCTTGGAGATTATTTCTTTTTTGCTTTTCATTCAAGGTAGGCAGTGGGGATAAAGATACTATGAGAGCTATCTTATATTTGTCTTACTTAAATGGTTTCCAAAGAGAAGGTCTTACATATTGCAGAATGAGCCCCAAAAGTGTTTGGAGTCTTTTGACCCAATCATTGAGGTTGCTACCAGAATTTAATTGGACGTGTCCACTGAAAATTAATGAACACCTTTGACTTTAATTTAATAGACTTTGAAGTAAATATTTCTAAATAAATACCTGCAAAACTTTAGAATATATCTTTACATTTTATTGGTAAATTTATTTTGGAACTATTTCACATTATTGCCATTCCACATAGTATTTTAGGCAATAGACTTTCTTATATAGAAAAAAATTAAACCAGTTTGGGAGGAAAGTGAGACCAACACAGATAGGGTTAAACAGCTCAAATAGAAATAATCAGACATTCTTTTAATTATTAATTTTATTACAACTGATAGGGGTCAGATGAAGAGAAGTCAGCAAGATGCTATAAAGGTAAGTTCTATATGCTATAAATGGCCATTGTAAACTTTATTGGAATGGAATAGCTAAAAGGCATTTTAAGAACAGAATTTGTTGTTAAAGTTGTTTCTGAAGTTGTTTACAATTATAATGTAAACTCCTCTTCTCTGTTCCCTCAAATAAGTAAGTAAACTGTTCTATGCTCCTGAATACTCTTAATGGTCCTTTTTTTATTGGGAAAAGAAGGTAGAGGCTGTATTTCACAATGACAAACATATATACAAGGATTCCTGCGGTAATGTTTATAGACGATAGAGAATCTGAGTCCACTTTTTCCCTGTAAAGAATTCGCAGAAAATCTGCATGAGGCCTTTTATATCCATGGGACTTAGATTGAAATTTCCAGGCAACCTTGATATGTACTCTGTGAATTCCAATTACTCTATCCATATTAAAGAATATCTAACATATGGCACAAATGAACCTTTCTACAGAAAAGAAAATCATGGACTTGGAGAATAGATGTGTGGTTGCCAAGGGGGAGGCGGAGGGAATGGGTTGGATTGGGAGCTTGAGGTTAATAGATGCAAACTATTGCCTTTGGAATGGATTAGCAATGACATCCCGCTGTGTAGCACTGGGATCTATGTCTAGTCACTTATGATGGAGCATGAAACGTGTGAAAATAGAATGTGTACATGTAACTGGGTCACCATACTGTACAATAGAAAAAAAAATAATGTATTGGGGAAATAACAATTAAAAAGAAAAAGATGTGGTACATATACGCAATGGAATATTACTCAGCCATTAAAAAGAAAGAAATAATGGCATTTGCAGCAACATGAATGGACCTTAAAATTATCATGCTAAGCAAAGTCAGTCAGACAATGCAACACCAACAGCAAATGCTATCACTTACTTGTGGAATCTAAAAAAAGGACACAATGAACTTCTTTGCAGAACAGATACTGACTCACAGACTTTGAAAAACTTATGGTTTCCAAATGAGACAGGTTGGGGGGTGGGAGGATGCACTGAAGGTTTGGGATGGAAATGCTGCAAAATTTGGTTGTGATGATTTTTGTACACCTATAAATGTAATAGAATTCATTAAGTAAAAAAAAAAAGAATATCTTAGAGTATAAGAATTAAGTTTATGTGTATTTTTGGAGTAAAATTTAACTTACAGTTATGTGTAGATCATAGCTTTGTTGATATATAGCTTCTTTAGTTGGTAAAGCATCCAATATTAAACTATTTTTCTAAGATACTATCAATATTAATATTTAAATAATAATTCTGAAAGAAACAAAGCTTCATTAGTTTGTATTTGTTATTCATCTTAATCTTTCCTCATCTGTAACCATTAGATGTTTTACTGTTGCTTAACCCAAGAAATCCCAGAAATCTAAAACAAGCACAAAGCTAATCACTTATCTCCCCTGCAAATGGATTTCCCTTACTCTTTTTCTTTTTTTTATTTTGTGGCCATGCCTGCTGACGTTCCCAGGCCAGCGATAGAACCTGTGCCACAGCAGTGACAACTGCTGGGTCCTTAGCCAGCTAAGATACAAGGCAAACTCTGGGTTTCCCTTACTCTTGTTTTCACAAACAAAGCAAAGGGGATAGATTCCAAAACCTTGTATTCCTCTTTCACTCATCTATATACATATTTAGTCACTGAATGTCACCAAATTACTCAAATTCTATCTTTATGATTATAGTTGTTGGTTGCATTAGAAATATTTTCCCCAGTCTTTGGCTTTCAAATAGAATTTTTGTGTTACTCCCTATCTTTACTATAGTCCTCTTCCCCCACACAAGCAACACACATATACACATTGTCTTTTACTATTAAAAATCTTATTTTCAAATTTTACTTGATGATATTTCAAATTTCACTTTTCCTCTAAATCTCATTTTGATGTATTCATTCATTTGAATTTTTTGTATGTTCTGAATTAATAACAAATGAAAATCATATCTTACACTTCCCTATGGGTCCCTCAGGCTCAAAAGATTCTCTTTTACTGACTCCTCTGCTTGTGCACAACATTCTTTATTGCATGTTTAGTTGGGTGAAACACAGCCTTCCTGTATAATGTTGAACAATGAAAAGGCAATGTATTTGAACATATCTGAATTGGTAACTTGAAAACTTTGTTAAGAAAATAAGTATTAAAATTTATACTAGATATTCAAAACATAGCAAATGCAAAAATGTAAGTAACTGTTTAAAATTATTTTTTTAGACATTGAAACTATATTTGTCAGTCTTATAGCCTTTGAATTAAATTTTCATAAGACTACACTATTTTCAATACTAACATATAGCTATTGACTGCCTTTATTATATCATTGGTGGTCATTAAAAGAGTTTGCTGTTAGAATAGATAGAAAGGGAATGGATTTTAAAAAGCTCCATGACATCCATACCAAGAAATGGAGAAGAAAAATAGTCAATTTTAAGCCAGAACTGAAAGCCTTGTTATAATTTCTCAGAATGAACAAGATGTACTTTCAAATGAGGTGAATACTACTTCAACTTCCTGACATTCTCTGAGTCATGATTTATGACTTTAAGTCTTTTTGTGAAATTTCTGAGCTGATTTCACAGAAGTAGACTTTTATCTTTTTATTTTGTGACCTTGCAGATCTCCTATAAAAAGGACATAATTCATAAGGCAAAAATAGAAGAAACTGATAATGAAAATGGGAATGTCTGCATCTACACATACCAGTCCATAGATTTAAGTAATTTTTCTTTGTGTCACATTTACTGTCAATTTAACTAGCCCATTTGTATTAATTAGGTTTATATGGCCATAAGTTAATATGATGAAAGTTAGAATCAACTGGTTCATTAAGTAGGGTTTTTTTTTAAATCTTTTGAAACATATATGAAATAATTTCTTTAGAAAAATAATGTCTTCTTGTACATACTTTTCTGCAAATATTAAGCCTAATATTTTTTAAACAACACGGAAATGTCCTTATTTGGTATAGCTATAGTTTTCTTTATGTTGTTTATGTTCTCAAACTGTGTGACTACAAAGATATTACATAAAGGAAGATCGTAAAATTGTTACTCCCAGGGATTATACCTGTAATGAGAATGAAACTTGCATTTGATTGTCCTTTTAGTTTTTTTGAAATAGAGTCATTGCCTTGGGACTTGCACTTGGAGAATATCAAATGTTAGCAGAAACATGTGCAAAGTAGGGATTGGGATTGTCAAGGCTGCCCTGTTAACCTAATCAGACTGGTGCCTTCCATACATTTAGTCGACTCATAAACTATTTTACTAGCAGTAGGACCAAACAGAGATGCTATTTTTCTGTCCTTGTCCACACAACTTTTCTGGGTAATTTTTAAGAAATTGCTTCCAAAAAAAGGCTTATAAGGAAGTCCCATGTGGAGGCAGGTTAAAGATCCGGCATTGCACCAGTGGTGGTGCAGGCAACAACTGCAAGTTTGATCCCTGGCCTGGGAACTTCCACATGCAGGAAGTGCAGAAAAAACAAAAGCATAGAGGTATATGAAAAAATTGGGGGACGCACCAATGAAAATAATAATCGCAATTTTTAACCAGTGCCCAACTCTGCAGATGTCTCTAGAGTAACTAGGAGCAGTGGACAATTGTGTTACCCAGGATTCATTTAAATATCTGAAGGAAACTTGGGTTGTCACAACTTGGGGATTTCTATTGGCATTTCACGGGTGGAAGCCAGGTTCTGCTACATATTCACAAGGCACAGGGCAGTCTCCACAACAAGGAATCATCCTCTTCAAATGATAGTAGAGAGAGGTGGAAAAGCCCCCATATAGAGAAACAAAAAGTGACTTTCAATCAGAGGGAAATAATCTACAAAAAAAAAAAAACCCGCCAATTTTTATATTCATGTTCACATTCTCAGTCAGTCCAATTAAAAACATATTCTTATCATTTGTTAGTAAGAGTCCCACACATATGACTTTCTGCAACAATCGAGTTATAATTATAGATTCTTTCCTATTTTAGGAGTTGTGTATCTTTCTGGAGGCTCTGCCTGCAGGTAACCAAGTAACTGAATTCCCCATCAGTCTGGATTAAACAATAGAGAAGTTTGATTACATAACAGGAAGTCCATTGGTATTATGGCTCCAGAATTTATTTATTGAGTTGCATCAAAGGCTATTTTCCCCCCTTCTCTGTGGTCTATCATCCACAATGTTAAAGCATTCTGGAGCTAGTTTCCTTCCAATAATAAAATGTAGGATCTCTCTCTTAGCTTGGCTGGTCCAAGTTAGATTGCTTGTTTGTGTGTAGATCAAAGATATTTGCTGTAGAAATGTCATGTGTAGAATGGCATGAATTTGACAGGAAACACATCTGGAGCTTGCGAAGAGGGAATATTTCCCCATTGCAAAATGTGATGTTGGTAGGAAATAATAAGATGGGAATGAATCATCAAGTAATTTAACAACAATAGTTAGATAAGACAGAGAGTAGGAAGATAGGATATTTAGTAGATATTTTATTTTATTTTGCTTTTCAGGGGCACACCCACAGTATATGGAGGTTCCCAAGCTAGGGTCCAAATGGAACTGTAGCTGACATCCTACACCACAACCACAGCAACGTCAGAGCTGAGCCTTATCTGTGACCTACACCACAGCTCATGGCAATGCTGGATCCTTAACCCACTGAGCGAGGCCAGGGATCAAACCTGCAATTTCATGGTTCCAAGTCAGATTTGTTTCCACTGTGCCATGACAGGAATGCTATTTATTAGATATTTTAAATTTGAAATTTCCATAAAGAATCCAAAAATCTCACTCCAAACCAATCTCCTACTCCATTAGAAACCCCATAAGTCACCCCATCTCTAATTCCCATTTCAGTACATAGCAACACCCATTTCTTTTTCCTGAAAATTAAGAGTAATCTTTGATACTTCCATAGCTCCAACACTGCAAGCAATTTCCAGCAACACTTCTAAATAGATTTAATATTAATTTTCCCATACTGCATTCTCTCCATATCTACTAATTTTCTCCTCTTCTAGGCCACCTGATCTCTTGATGGGATACAATTCCAGTCAGAGAGAACCACTGGCAAAGGGATTCTGAGCTTGGACTGAGTTGGATATATCCGAAGGACAGAATGAAAGGCAGCACACCTCAAAACAGTGAATTTTCCACTACAGATCTTAACACAAATGGCTTCCCTCTTGTCACTATAATCTCAGTGGAAATATTACCCCCTCTGAGATGATTTCTTGGAAAACTCAACCTAAAACAACTTTCTCCAGAAGGTCTCTGTCTCATAGTTGGCTTATTTCTTAAAGCCTGTCACTCTTTAAAATCATCTTGCTTGTTTCGCTTGTTAACTTGCTGTTTCTCCCACTAGAATGCAAGATGCCTGAGTGTATAGACTTTCTATACTGTTCTTGCTACTGAATTGACTGTGTAGAAAAATTCCAGGACCTGGGAAGAATGCAGATATCTATCTGCTGAATGAATGAATACAAATGACTTCTCCATGATGATTTAGAAGAAAAATTCTCCTCCATCTCAAGCCTTTTCCCTTTCTTAAACATTGCTGTCACTTCTGTTCTATGTGTCCATCCATTCAGATATACATGAATATTTTGGAAAGGAAAAAGAGAAAAGGAATAAAGCACCCACTGTGATTTGTTTTTCAGCCCTACAACCTTTAAGTCCTAGTCCTCAAAGATTATTTCAAGCTCATTTGCCTCATTCTCCCACCAGAAGCAGTGTTTTCATGACACTGGTATTTCATCAACCAAGGAAGTTTAATAGCTGTGGATATGGGTTAGCCTGGACCTGATCTGTGGCCTGAGTGTGGTTCATAAGTGGAGTGGACCTGAGGACATGGATGTGGTAAAACCCAAATGTGTGTCCTTGACTGACAGGTTTAGGAAAACAGTGATATATCTGAAGAGTTAGATCTAAAGAAGATCAGTGCAGGCAATGTGGCAAAACACAACCCTCAAGTTTCTACAAACCAAATGACTGAAAAGGGATGGAACTTTCAGGAGAATCTGAAGGTGAGGACTGGGTAGAGATGAAGGAAAGACAGAAGATATTACAGAGTCTGCATTTCTACTCAAATGAATTTGAATTGAATTCAATAGGGTGCATGTAGAGAAATGACTAAGTTCAACTGATTTATTTTCCCATCTCTCTGAGCGATTTTCTACCAATGTGTAATTTACTCAACAGGACCAAGAGTCCTATTTTTTTGTGTGGGTTGCAATAGGTGTCAGCCAAAATGAGCTTCTTTTTAGGACACAGGCTACAACTATCCTACAATTCTGAAGTTGTAAGAGGATGATTCCTCACTATGTGTGGGAAATGTTCTGAAAAATGAAATAACTCCATAGGAAAGCAATATTATAAATTAAAGCTAATATTGCTGAAGATTAGAGAGATTGAGAGAGATTCCTGATGAACCAAAGATTAAGGCCATAGGCAAACATTGTATTTTACAACCACATACCTGTCTTTGCTTTTTGTTGTTGTTAAACTAAGTTTAGCTATGATTTATCACTTTTTATGAGCTTTTCTTAGTTAGTATATAACTTTGAAGCCTTAGAATTCTGGTTTTGGGGGAAAGTGATAAAATATTGCAGTGTTTTCTATATAATTTATTCTTAATTTCATAATATATAGACACAGATATATAAGACTATTGTATTAATTTTTAATAAAACTATATTTTCTAAAATAGATTTAAGAAGCTTTCCTTTATCTTCACATTCCTATGAAAATATTTTGGGGACAATCTGTCTATGAGGGCATCCATAGCACTTATTAAGTTATCAAAAGATACTTTTTTCTGAATGCTTATTTTTAGTTCACTGACCATGGACATTTAGGTTGTTTTCATGCCTTAGCTATTGTAAATGGTGCTGCAATGAACATAGGGGTGCATGTATCTTCTTCAGTGAAAGTTTTGTCCAGGTAATGTGCCCAGGAGTGGGATTTCTGGGTTACACTGTAGTTCTATATACAGTTTTCTGAATTACCTCCATACTGTTTTCCATAGTGGTTGTACCAATTTACATTTCCTTCAACAGCGAAGGAGGGTATAGTTCACTGAAATTAATATGTTCATTGGTCTGCTAAAACGATTATTGTATAGATCGATTTTTTTCCCAGAATATAATTGCCGATGTATTTGAAGTTACTTTTTTTATTAAAATATAGTTGATTTACAATGTTGTGTCAATTTCTGCTGTATGGCAAAGTGACTCACACACACATGCACATATATACACAAACATATATATTCTTTTTTGTGGTATTTTCATCTTGGTCTATCCCAGGAAATTGGGTATATTTCTCTGTGCTATACAGTAGGACCTTATTGTTTATCCATTCTAAATGTAATCTTTTGCATATATAATCCCAAACTCTCAGTCCATCTCACTCCCTCTCCCTTAGTGACTACAAATCTGTTTTCTATGTCTATGAGTCTGTTTCTGTTTTGTGGATAGGTTAATTTGTGCCATATTTTAAATTCTACATATAAGTGATATCACATGGTATTTGTCTTTGCCTTTCTCTTTCTGACTTGATTCATTGAGAATCTCTAGTTGAATTCATGTTGCTCCCAATGGGAATATTTCTTTCTTTTTTATGGCTGAGTAGTATTCCATTGTATATATGTACTGTGTCTTCTTAATCCATTCATCAGTTGAAGGACATTTAGATTTTTTCCATATCTTGACTATTGTGAATAGTGCTGCAATGAACATATGTGTGCACGTATCTTTTGAAATATGCTTTTTTTCTGGGTATATACCCAGAATTGCTAGATCATATGGTGTTCTAGTTTTGTTTCCTAAAGAAACTCCATACCATTTTCCACAGTGGCTTTACCAGTATACATTCCCACCAACAGTGTAGGAGGGTTATCTTTTTTCCACACCCTCTCCAGGATTTGCTATTTGTGGATCATGGCCATTCTGACCAGTGCGAGGTGGCAGTACCTCATTGTAGTTTTGATTTGCATTTCTCTAATAATTAGTGATGTTGAGCATCTTTACATGTGCCTACTGGCTATCTGTATATCTTCTTTGACGAAATGTCCATTTAGGTCTTCAGCCCATTTTTTAATTGGGTTGTTTGTTTTGTTGTGGTTGTTGAATTGTATGAGTTGTTTGTATATTTTGGAGATTAAGCTCTTGTCACTTGTATCATTTCAACTATTTTCTCCCATTTTGTAAGTTGTCTTTTGGTTTCATTGATGATTTCCTTTGCTGCACAAAACCTTGTAAGTTTGATTAGGTTCCACTTGTTAATTTTTGTTTTTATTTCTATTGCCTTGGCAGCTGCCATAAGAAAACATTTTTTCAGTTTATGTCAGAAAATGTTTTGCCTATATTCTCTTGTAGGGGTTCATGATGTCATGTCTTATGTTTAAGTCTTTAAGCCATTTTGAGTTTATTTTTGTACATGGTGTGAGGGTGTGTTCTAGTTTCACTGATTTACATGCAGCTGTCCAGTTTGCCCAACACCACTTGCTGAAGTGACTCTCTTTTGCCCATTTTATATTCTTGCCTCCTTTGTCAAAGACTCATTGACCATAGTTGTTTGGGTTTATTTTGGGTTCTCTATTCTGTTCCATTGATTTGAATGTATTTTTGAACTAGTACCACACTGTCTTGATTACTGTAGCTTTGTAATATTGTCTCAAGTCTGAGAGAGTTATGCCTCCTGCTTGGTTTTTGCTTCTCAGGATGGCTTTGGTATATCTGGTTCCATATAAATTTTTGGATTATTTGTTGTAGTTCCATGAAAAATGTCTTGGTTAATTTGATAGGGATCACATTAAATCTGTAGATTGCTTTGGGTAGTATGGCCATTTTAATGAATTAATTTTTCCAATTGAGGAGCCTGGAGTATCTTTCCATTTCTTTCGATTAATCTTTTATAGCTCTCAGCACATAAGTCTTTCACCTTCTTGATCAGGTTTATTACTAAGTATTTATTTTACTCTATTTTTGGTGTGAATTAAAAGATGTTTTTTCTTTCTATTCCTTTTCTAATATTTCATTGTTAGTATACATAAATGCAACCAATTTCTGAATGTCAATCTTGTATCCTGCTATTTTGCTAAATTTGTTTATTAGTTTGAGTAGTTTTTGTGTGAGCCCTTATGGTTTTCTATAATAGTATCATGCCATCTGCATATAGTGACAATTTTACCTCTTCTCTTCTGGTTTTATACCTTTCATTTCTTTTTTGTTTGTTGTTATTGTTTGTTTTGTCTGATTGTTGTGGCTAGGACTTCCAATATTTTGTTGAATATAAGTGGTGAAAGTAGGCATCCTTGTCTTGTCCCAAGTTTTAGTGGGAGGGTTTTCAGTTTTTCTCCATTGAGTATTATATTGGCTGTGGGTTTGTCTTAAATGGCTTTTATTATATTGAGGTATATTCCTTCTATACCCACTTTGGTAAGGGTTTTTGTCATGAATAAATGTTGAATTATGCCATGCTTTTTTCTGCATCTATTGAGATGATCATGTGGTTTTTGACCTCTCTTTGTTAATGCAGTGAATTACATTGATTTATCAGTTTGTTCTAATTATCTGTTTCTATGTTAGTGAGCTCTATGTTTCTAAAAAGGTGTCCATTTCTTCTAGGTTGTCACATTTGTTGGCATATAATTGTTCATAGTATTCTCTTATGGCATTTTGTATTTCTACAGTATAAGTTTAAATTTTTCGTTTTTCACTTATTTTGTTTATTTGGCTTCTCTCATTGCATTTTGGTGAGACTAGCCAGAGGTCTGCCAATTTTGCTTACCCTTTCAAAAACTCTTGGTTTTATTGATTTTTTTAATATTCTTTAATCTCTATGTTATTTATTTCCTCTCTGATCTTTATGATTGCCTTCCTTCTGTTGACTTTAGGTTATTTGGTTCTTTTTCTAGCTCTTTTAGGTGGTACGTTAGATTGTTTATTTGAGATTTTTCATGTTTTTTGAGGAAGGCCTGGATTGCTATGATCTTTCACCTAACTGCTTTTGCAGCATTCCATAGATATTGTATGGTTGTGTTTTCATTGCCATTATTCTCCAGGTATTTTTAAATTTCCTTTTTATATCCTTTTTGACCCATTAGTTTTTTAGCAGTATGTTGTTTAGCCTCCACGTAGTCAGTTTTTTCTCATTTCTTTTCCTGTGGTTGCTTTCTGGTTTCATGCCATTGTGATCAGAGAAGATGCTTAAAATAATTTCTATTCCAAGCAGGTGATCAGATGTTCTGGGACACTATAATTGCCTGTCCTGATTTCTCTTGAAAGTTTTACCAAAGTCTAGTTCTTAGAAATCTTTTATAAAGTAAAAATAAAATTGATTTTCCTGTACCTTTTTAGATGCCATTATTCAATTCAAAACTGTTTGGTATCTACTTTAGGCATTATTTATGGGGCTGACTCACTGGTACCACTATCTAAAGGAGAAAAACAATGAAAAAAGCTTCTTTATCTAAAGATCACATTCCTGGTAATGTTCTTGAACAAATATCTTGTGCATTTTTTTTCTATTGAATAGGAAACTGTCTTGGTTTCACCTTTACCTGTGACACAAAGGCTAGAAAAGTATAGTTAGAAGCAGACAGTTTAAGAAATGATTACTTTGGTCCTTGTCTCATTGATGTCAGATACATGCTAACTGAGAGCCCAGTTCTTTCACAAGGAAGAATATGATTTCCAGCTTTTATAGCATTTTACATTCTAAAACACATCCTAAGTGTACATTTTTAGAAACAACTTACTGCGTCTCCAAAATATTTAATATGCAAATTAATGTATTTATATTTAAAGATTCAAAGTAAATTATGTGATTTGAAATTATGTAGTTCCATTGTTCACTTGAAGTGTCAACGGCACATCTTTCTAAACTTTGGTTTTCAAAGTATGGTCTGAGGAACAGTAGCTTTGATATCACCTGGGAGTTCGTGAGAAAAGCATAATCTCATGCTTCATCTTACTAAATCAAAGTGAGAATTTTAACAAGCTCACCAGGCATCTTGTTTATCTATTACTGCACAAGAACCACTCCAAAACTTGGTTGGAATAATGATCTATTATTGCTCTTAATGTTGTGGATTGCTGAAGAGACTCTTCTGTTCACTGTAATTTTTTTTCCTGGTGGTCCTGGCTCAACTGGAAGATTCAATACAGTCTTTTGAGCTGTGGAATTAATTATATGACCCAGTAATTACACTTCCAGGTTTACATCCAAAAGCATTAAATGCTGACACTCAAACAGATTATTTGTACACTGATATTTGTAGTAGTGTTATTTACGATACCTCAAAGGTGAAAACAAGCCAAAGTCATCAATGAATAAATGGATAAATAAAATGCGGCAAATAGAAAAACAGAATATTATTCAACCTTTAAAAGAAATGAAGTTCTCATATATAATCAATAATGTGGTTGAACCTTGAAGACATTATGTGCAGCAGATTATGCCAGATACAAAAAGAAAAATGTTGTATTGTTCTACCTGAGGTACCTAGAATTCATAGATAAAGTAGAATAGTGATTCCCATTGCCTCAGGAGAGAGGGAAATGGGTATAGAGTTTCAGCTTGGGATGATGAAAAATTCTGGAAATTGATGGTGATGATGACTATACACAATGTAAATGTACATTCTCTCACAGAAAGTTACACTTAAAATATTTAAAATGGTAAATTTTAGGATATGTATATTTTACTGCAATAAAAAAGCTACTGAATTCACTCCACATTGCAAACTATATCAGTGTTTTGTATGTATGAAAGAAAGAAGAGATCCTGGCACTGAGATGAAAAGGCCAAAATACAAAAGGGTTCACTAGGTTCAGCACTTAAGTCCTTTTTTCAGTTGGGAAAACAAAACAAAATGTTGAAGAATCACAAAAATTTATCACAATTCATTAATTTCAGCATATTTCTTGTGTTTATTCCTGCTGAAAAAGGGAACGTGAATTAGTAATATCATTGCAAGACTTAGTATTCTTGTATTCTCCTGCCAAAGAAAATCTAAAATAAATAGTATGGACTGGGAGAGATGGTATCAATGCATAAAACTTTCTGGAACTGGAAGAAAAGCCAAAGCCAAACAATTGTGCTATTAATTTGGTGAGCACAGGACCTGTGAGGAGCAGAAGCTTATAAATATAATTTTCTATATTATTCTTCTATGGTTCAATCTCTTCTGTTTTTGGAAAGCTTGTAATTGAAAGGCAAGAGCTTAGACCCAAGATGATATAATTAACTATACATTTATTTATAAAAGCAATAATGAAATTTCTAACATTATCCTATTGTTAGGAAACTATTAAACTGCTTTAAGTGTTAGAAGACAAAATTGGTCTTAATATTGGAAGATAATAAGAATTTTTGTGCAATAGTATCTGGGTTTTTTAATAATATTTCAATCAATAATTTCCCTCGATTTATGAGACTCAGATTACATAATAAATTTTCATTATTTACAATTTAATTTTAATTCTAACTTTTACACTGAGTTTATTTCACAGTGAAAGAGTACTATAGTTTAGTTAGTATTTACTATACCCAGGCACTGTGCTAGGCACTGACATTAAGTTCTTTGAATTATATTGGCAGTAGCTGGATAATAATGATTATAATAGTAATGGAAGATCTGAATTTCAGTCTTTATAATCTGACCACTCATAAAACCCATGTTCTTTCTATCATAGCATGCTGCCTTTTATGAAGTGAATACAATCTCAAGCATTATCACAGATACAGTTTCAACAAGCGCTTACCAAAACTTTCCTCTCCTGGGCATATATCCAGAAAAAACATTCATTCAAAAAGATAATTGCACCCCTTTGTTCATTTCAGCACTCTTCACAATAGCCAAGACATGAAAACAACCTAAATGTCCATTGACAGATGAATGCATTAAGAAGATGTGGTACATATATACAATGGAATGCTACTCGGCCATAAAAAAGGACAAAATAATGCTGTTTCCAGCAACATGGATGGAACTAGAGATTCTACAAAGTGAAGTAAGTCATAAAGAGAAAGAAAGACCAATACCAAATGATATCACTTATATGTGGAATCAAAAATATGGCACAGATGATCCTATATACAAAACAGAAAGAGATCACGGACTTGGAGCACAGACATGTAGTTGCCAGTGGGGAGGGGGAAAGGAGTGGATGGAAGGGGAGTTTGGGGTTGGTAGATGCAAACTGTTACATCTGGAATAGATGTGCAACCAGGTCCTGCTGTACATCACAGGGAACTGTGTGTGATTGGGTCACTTTGCTGTACAACAGAGATTGAAGAAACATTGTAAATCAACTATACTTTAATTTAAAAAAATTTTCAACATCTAGTAAAGGCTATGTTTTCTGCTTTTTAAGTTAAATATTCTAATTATATATTTTGTTACTGTTTGTGCTCATGTTTATTTTTATTCATCCTCTCATGGTAGATATGAGAAATCTTACTAAAAATTATAATCATAAGCACCATTAAGATAATTTGGAAAAAGACATCTAAAAACAGTAACTCAAGGTATGAGGATTACTGATTATTTTAAAAACTTTAAACAGTTTAAGATAAAAATATCAAAGATCAATAGATCATGTGGAATAGGTACAATAATTTTATAATAGTTTCATAAATGTTATCTACTGTATTCATTTTTTTGTAGATTTTTTTCATTCTTGGACATTATTCTTTTCTGTGATTTCATAGGCTAGGTTTAGTGTGTGATAAAGCATGCACACTTGAATTGGAATTTATTTAATTTGCTGTTATGTGGGAACAAAATTACTAGGATAGTTTTAGAAATGGAGTGTTTTAATTTATATATATTATATTTAGTTGTTTATGAGGGAAATGCAGAAAAATAGTGGTGCTAAACTTTTTAATCCAATTGAAATTTTCTAAGTTTCAGTTAAGCTATAGTTTTCATACTTGATTAGAACAAACTCATTTCTAGGGCGTTCTGAATACTCATGGTTCATCACATAGAGAATAATAGCACATGCTGGGAAATGAACTTTGTTTTGATAAAGGAACATATGTAAAAGTTCATATGCAGAAAATCAGGGGTATTTGAAAATTGTCACACTTGAGAATCTGCTATTTATTGACAGCTCCTTCTCTATTTTTCCTGTATTTGAAGGTTTTTGTTGGATATGATGTAATACAATCATGACTTCTCTAAATTTGTATTTATGCTGTTTTGGATGAAGAAGGAGTTGCCTTTTTCTTCCACCTACCTTTCCTTCCTTCCATTTTTTTTTCTTCCTTTTCTTTCTTCTTAATTTTTCCTTCCCTTTACTTTCCTGACTCCCTCTTTCTTCTTTCTTTCCTTTCCTTTTTTATAAATGTGCATATTGCTTTCTTAATGTTTCAAATTATTTTATAATTGTATTACCAGGAGTTCATTTGCATGCCAATTAATATTCATACAAAATATATTTTATTTACATTTTACAGATTAAATTTAAAAAGCTAATGTCACAAATTATAGCCTGTCAAAATTACATAATTTTAACATAAAATAGGAAAACAAATATTCTTAAACATTCTATTATTTAGTTTTTAGTAAATAAAATTTATTATAAATTGCTTTTCTCTGTCACAATTGAGATTTTTCTGGATTCTGAACTATTGAACTTTTAACTCTTCAACTAAACAATCACTGAAACTTCTTTTAATATAACTTTTATTAGAATTCCTAATGCTGAAACATTTTTGCAATAGATTTTATTATACAGTGAACATTTTCAAGTAGCCAAATAAGATCATACAAATATTGTCCTAATTTTCTCTAAGTAGAGCCACATTAAAAACAGTAGTGGTAATTTGGGTCGGATTTTGGACTTTAATTTTCATTGCTTCTGATAACCTTTTCCTGTTTGTTTTGAAGAAAACACCACAAAAATTCTTACTCAAGCTTCCTCCATACTGTTGTCCTTATTTTGTCATTAAACCATCAGAACATTGCAAAGGAGTCCTCTAGGGATGTCACATGAGGGCTTTTGCTATGCTTCTACTCTGTACTTTTGGTTGAGAAACACACTAGCAAGCTTTTTTGCTTTAAAAAAGTTGAAGCTAGAAGTTCCCTGGAGGCTCAGCAGGTTAAGGATTGATCTGGCATTGTCACTGCCATGGTGTGGGTTTGATCTCTGACCAGGAACTTCCACACATCACAGATGTGGCAAAAGAAAAAGAAAAAGTTGAAGGTAGATTTTTTTTTTTAAGTTGGTTAGTTTATGTACCTGTAATTCAGTATTAGACTATCTAATACTAAATCTAATACTATCTAAATCAGTGTTTATCTGATTATCTGTTTATCTGATCATCAGTTTCTTGAAAGTGGTTTATCTCTTTGATTTCATTGAATTAATTTCCTGTCCATTGGCTTTTGTTATAAGCCAAGTACTGCTTTAAGTACCTATGACATAATAATATTATATAATGACATCATGTTCATGAAATCATTAAATGCTCTGCTTTTGCAGATGAGGAAACTCAGGATTATGAAGCTATTATATTTGTCTGAGATCTCACAGCAAATAGGTACTAGAAGTGGTATCTGAGTGCAAGTCTAACTTTAGAGCCTGTTCACCCACCTTTCATTATATATTTTGACAATTACATATAAAAAGAAAATTTAGTTTTAATAGATTTAGTTAAATTAACTGATTTCTTTCCTTTTTGATTAGTAAATACCTGTATACACTACATATACACATATTCATGCATACATATACACACATATGCATAAATTATTCTGAAATATTGGGTAACAAAAAAAGGTAATTTTTACTTAAAGTTTTAAAGACTGCTGCTTGCTGCTAGTAATGATTATTGTAGAATATTAAATCATAATTCATTTAGCTTGAATTATCCTGATAATAATAGAGTTGCTGAAGGAAAATTCATTCTTTCTCCTAGAGCTCACAAGAAAATAGGATATATTGTCATGCATTTTTTCTTATTTTACATGATCAACTATTTCATAAGCAAGCAACTATTTATCTATTAAATCCTTTTACATGGTTAGGATCTTGTAACTGTGCCTTTTCTCTTGCAAGATATTTTTATCAAGACTATATATGTATTTCTAGAAGTTATACTTGAAGATTCCTGAAAATTCAATCAATGGTGTACCAGCACTGCTATGACAGCTGAAACAATTACTCAGTCGATGGTGAAACGATTTGTTCTTCATATACTTAATAGTAATAGCAATGATAAAAGCTAATATTTATGGAGGGCTTTCTATATTCCAGGCACTATTCTCAGACCTTTTTCTTAGAAGAACTCTTGTAAATAAAAATTGATTAGCTCAGCCTTCCTGGTAAGTACTCTTATCTTCTGTTTTACAGAGAAGTTAGTGAATAAATGAAAGTCTCACAGATAGAAAAGAATAATTTTCTATACACATGGATAGATTAAATCAAAATGACTCTCTTCCTAACAGTTAAAATAAACACTATTTTCATGATATTATTTCAGTTTCATTTCATTCATTCCTTTTCTAAATAAAATATTATGTGCTCAAAACTAGAAATCTAGATATTAAGGACACAGAAATAAATAATATAGAAAAAATACTGCTTTCACAAACTTAATATTCTGAGATTAGAAATAGGCACTATAAACAATAAGTGTATAGTATGTCAAGTAGTGATAAATGCTATGAAGAAAGCAGTGTTGTAAAAATATAAGAAAATATATTTGGAAGATGCAGTTCAGGAAAGGAAGTGAGGAAGGTGTTTTCTAACAAGGTAAATGGAACAGAGAACTGAAGGAGGTGAGAGAGAGGCCTTGGGGAGATCTAGAGAATAAATAATATAAGCAGAGAGCAAAGGTCATCCAGGCCTGAAGTGAGATCATAATTCACATGTTTGAAGAATAGCAAGAAGGCCTTGGAAAGAGGAGGAGTTGGTAAGAGACTAAGTCAGGACTGGGTCAGTGGCCATCTGTGTGGATGTGTAGGCCATCAAATCAGTATGTCATTAAGACTGAAGGCTACTTGGAGTGACATGTAAAGCCCCGGAGCACTTTGATCAAATGAATTATTTGACTTTTACTTTAACCAAATTACTCTATTTTGAGGGTAGAGTGTAGAGGAGCAATAGTATAAACAGGTGTAAGATAGGCTAGTTCAATATCCAGGCAAAAAGTAATGATGGGCTTGGCTCTAAGTGATTTTAGAGAAGGTAGGTAGACATTTACAAGTGAGAATTTCCCCTTTCACATTGCTTTTGTTGCATCCCTGAAGTTTTAGAATGTTGTGTTTCTGTTTTCATTTGCCTCAAGATATTTTTTACATATTTTTAAAATTAAAAAAAATATTTCCCCAATACATTAATTTTTTTTTTCTATTGTACAGCATGGTGACTCAGTTACACATACCTGTATACATTATTTTTTCTCACTCTATCATGCTCCATCACAAGTGACTAGACATAGTTCCCAGTGCTACACAGCGGGATCTCAATGCTAATCCATTCCAAAGGCAATAGTCCACATCTATTAACCTCAAGCTCCCAATTCATCCCACTCCCTCCCCCTCCCCCTTGGCAACCACAAGTCTATTTTCTATGATTTTCTCTTCTGTGGAAAGGTTCATTTGTGCCATATATTAGATTCCAGATATAAGTGATATCATATGGTATTTGTCTTTCTCTTTCGGACTTACTTCACTCACTATGAGAGTCTCTAGTTTCATCCACATTGCTGCAAAAGGCATTATTTTGTTCTTTTTGATGGATGGCTAGTATTGCATGCCTCAAGATTTTAAAAATTTATCTTTTGATTTCATCTTGAACCCATTTGTTGTTCAGGAATGTGTTTGATTTCCACTTATTGTTAATTTACAACTTTCCCCCTGATATTGATTTCTAGTTTTATACCGTTGTTGTCAGAAAGAAATACTCTCTATAATTTCGATATTTCTAAATTTGTTAATACTTGTTTTATGGCCCAATATATGATCTCTCCTGCAGAATGCACCATGTGTTATTAAAAAGAATACATGGTTGGACATAATGCTATGGTTGGATATAATGTTCTATTTAATGTTAGGATCATTTGGTCTAAAGTACATTTCAAGCCTGATGTTTCCTTGTTGATTATCTCTCAATATTCTATCCATTGTTGAAAGTGAGGTATTGAGATTTCCTATTAGTGGGAGTTTCTGTTGTGGCATGGCAGAAATTAATTCGGCTAGTATCCATGAAGATGAGGGTTTGATCTCCAACCTCTATCAGTGGGTTGGGGACCTGGCGTTGCCATGAGCTGTGGTGTAGGTCACAGATGTGCCTTGGATCCTAAGTTGCTGTGGCTGTGGTGTAGGCCGGCAGCTGTAGCTCCCATCAACCCCTAGCCTGGGAACTTCCATATGCTGCAGGTGTAGCCCTGAAAAGCGGAAAAAAAAAAAAGAAAAAGAAAAAAAAAGAAAAAAGAAATTTCCTACTATTACTGTACAGTTGTCTAATCTGGTAATATTTGCTTAGTACATTTATGAGCTCCAATGTTGAGTGCCTATCTATTTACGATTGTTATATGTTCTTGATGAATCGACCCCTTTGTAATTACATAGTGACTTTATTGGTCACTTGTTACCATCGCTGACTTAAAATCTGCTTGGTGTGATATAAATATAGCTACCCCCATTCTATTTTATTTTCCATTTGCTTGGAATACCTGTTTCCTTCCTTTTACTTACTGTTTATGCATGTCCTTAAAACTGAAGTGATTTTTTTGTGTGCAGCTAGGTTTGATTTTTACATCCATTCAGTGAACTTATGTCTTGATTGGAGAATTTAGTTTATTTATAATTAAATTAATTATTAAGTTAGGACTTACAATTGCCTTTTTGTTAATTGTTGTCTCTTTGTTTTGTATTCCTTTCTTCCTCTCCTGCTGCTTTTATTTGTGATTTGATGATTCTCTCTAGTGATACATTTTGTTTCCTGTCTTTTAATCTTTTGTGTGTTTATTATAGGTTTTTGCTTTGTGGTTACCATGAAGCTTACATAAAACTCCTAATAGTTGTAACAATTTATTTTAAGCTGATAACAACTTAACTTCAATGCATTAAAACCCTATTCTTTTACTACCGGCCTCACATTTCATTTCATAATTTACTTTTGTAATATTGTTTTATTATAAACAAATTATTATAACTATAGTTATTTTTAATATGTTTGTCTTCTAACCTTTATACTAGAGTTAAAAGTGATTTATGCAACACCTTTACTTTATTAAAGTATTCTGAATTTTACAATGTACTTAATTTTACCAGTGAGTTTTATACTTGCGTATGTTTTCATGTTCCTAATTAGCATATTTTCATTTCGGCTTGAAGAACTACCTTTAGTGTTCCTTGCAAGGCAAGTCTAGTGGAGTCGACCTCCATCAACTTTTATTTGGAAAAGTCTTTATCCTTCTTTCATACCTGAAGGACAGTTTGTTAGATAGGGTACTCTTTGTTGGCATTTTTTTTTTCCTTTCAGCCCTTTGAATCTACCATCCTACTCTCTCTTGGCCGACAAGGTACTTGCAGAGAATTCTACTGGTAGTCTTGTGAGTATTCTCTTGTATGAGAAAAAGTGCTTTTCTCTTGATGCTTTCAAATTCTCTCTTTCATTTTCAACAATTTAATTACACTGTGTCTTAGAGAAGTGCTCTTTGGATTAAACCTGTTTGGAGGCTTTTGAGCTTTATGTACATGGGCATCTATATTCTGTAGATTTAGGTGAGAAAGTGTAGACAGTAAGTTACAAAACATTGTTTAAAAACTTTATCAAGGTATATTCGCCACATCATAAAATAGATAAAACTTTTGAGTGTTGTTGTAAGTGGAAGCACTGAATTGGAGAGGTAGCTGGGATAGAATATGAAATGGAGAGATGCTTGTAAAATTAACTCATTTAAGTTTCTTCCTAGTACAGTAGGCAGCACGTCAGTCTCATAAAATTCACTTAATTTATATTTACTATAAGATATTGCAGTATTTATATATGATGACAGGGATGATTGAAGTCATGTATACAGAAACAGAAACAATGCCAGGCTGGTATAAGCTACAGAGGGCATTATTCAGGCAGTTTAGAGGCTAAATTTTACCTAGAAGTAAAGACAATATAATCCCTTATAAGAGGAAAAACAAGTAGCTTACATAGGTAGAGATACAGGTAAACTGGTAGAGTTGGTGGAGGAGCTTCTGTAAAATTGCTGATGATTGCTTCCATTTTTTCCATGAAGTCATAGGCAAGATCATATTTACTAAAATAAATATGTCTGAGTTGTGGGTATTTTACTAGAATGGAAAAGATTATGAAACCATCCCAGGGATAATGAACTGACTAATAAAATGATTATTAGCACTAACGGACCATCAGAAGTTAAACGTCATAAATTTAAAGTAAGGCCAATCAAAACAGTTTGGTATTTCCTTTAATCACAATGGGAGGTACAGACATAGGTTCAAAGTAGGGCATGAATTGGATTTAACCAGGTGTCAACCCAGGTATGGTTTGCCCACAGAGTGTTCCAGGGTAGGGAGGATCACTGAATCTGAGAATGTCTCTTAAGGAGTGATTATCAAGATGAACCATGGAATGTAGACTGAGTGAGGAGGGGATGGAGATTCTGAAGCAGAGGAGGAACAATGAAAAGCTTAAAACTTTGCAGTCAATAGTTTAGAGGGACTGATGAGGTTAAATTAGTTTGCACATGTATTTCATACATGGTAAAAAGGCTACTTGCTAGCTTTTAGTTCAATCTTATAAAATTTGCCTTCCAGTTTACCTGAAGAATTTCTTTTTTTCTAATAATCAGTTGATTTCAGTGGTTGCTACCGAATGCTGATTTTTTTCCTGCAGCATATTTCTATGTGATTTTTAGTGAATAGATACCCCTAGGTTATATGTGAGGACACAGTAGTTTTTATAGGAGGGTAACATGGAACCTATTGTAATTATTTGCCATAGTGTTGAGTAGTGCATTCAAAATTTATGCGGCAGAAACTTTTAGCTTGAATGAATTAAAACTTTTGGATTTAAAAACCTGTCTGTTTCTTAATATAATCAGATATGTGAGTCTCTATAAACTTTCTTTGCTTTCAAAGGCAAACATAACTAATAATTTCTGTAAAGGTCTTGAATTGTTCCAACATCTGTTCTTGGTTTACTATAAAAACCATGTCTCTGATCTCATGTGTTGAACTACTGTATGTTTGCCACTGTCTATTTCCTGTGAAAAAATACATTGAACAATAATAGCTTTTGTTCCTAACGCTCCAACCACTAAAACAGCTGAACAAATAATATCCATGCTTTCATTTGGAATAATTTATTCCATGTACATGTTTATGCAGAGTCATTTGGCTTATTGGATGTTTCATCATTTAAAAATCAAATCTCAGAATTTTAGACTACTGAAAACTCTTGTCTAATAGTTTCCTCATGCTTATAGTAATTCTCTTAACAGCATTTCCTTCCTAATTCATCATCTTATTTTGTGTATAGTTTGGTTTTATGAGTAGAAGTGGTTAAAATCCCCTTTATTAACAAAGTTAGTGGAAATTTCCATTCAAGTACACACATTTTGCAAATAACTTTAAAAGATTAAATAATTTTGCTTTTTAACCATAAAATAACTCTCTTTGCTCTTTTGTTACCTAAAGAAATAAGAACTATAGATTTGTAATGATATAAATTTTAATACATTTGTCTTAGCTCAACACACTCCAGATGACTTAATGGTAAGCTGAGTAACATAGGGCAAGCCTAACTTCCATTCCACTAAGTATCTTATTACATAAACTTTACTAGCCCAGACATGGAATAAGTCATGCACTGATTAAATAAGACAAATAAAAACACCATTTAAAAGGAAGGAAAATAAGTTAAAAATCAGTTTTACATCATTTGCAATGGCACTGGTTTGGATTTTTTTTTCATACAAAACTCTTCTATTTCTAAACATTTAGGAGTTACAGTTTAGAATTCCGTCACCACAACATCCCATTGAAAACCAAAACCCCCAAAACTGCAGTTAGTAATTCAACTATCCAGTCAGCCCATTGTCTAAGAGACTATCTAGAAAGCTCAGGACATGTAATGATTTCAGTTTAAATTCAGACCTTACAACCTATGAATAAGGTGATAGGAGTAAATTGATAAACCTATTAGTAAACTTTCAATTTTAAGATTTGAGTTTGCATACCAGCCTTTGAGAGGTAACATTGCATCAGAATTCAGCTACTTTAAGGAATAACCGCTTTCTTCATGGTGGCCAATCTAATTCAGGAAATAATGAAGTTGGGCTGTATTAGTTTGCTAGAGTTGCTGTAACAAAGTGCCACAGACAAAGTGGCTCAGAGCAACAGAAATTTATTTTCTCACAGTACTGCAGGCCAGAAATCCAAAGGTCAGCATGTTTACTGGGCCAGGCTCCTTGTGGAAGGCGGTAGGGAAGAATCTGTTCTAGGTCTTTTTCCTAATCTCTGGCTTATGGCAACGTAATTTCAATGTTCATATGATGTTCTCCTTTTGTGCATGTCTCTCACTGCTCAAAATGTCCCCTTTTTATAATAACACCAGTCATATTAGACGAGGGCTCACCTCATTTTAAGTTGATTACGTCTGTAAATACTCTCTCTCCAAATAAGGGCACATAATGAGGTACTAGGAATTATGACTCTAGTGTATCTTTTTTGGGGACAACAGGATTTAATGTTTAGCAATGGCTTTTATTTTAGCTTCAGTCTTGTCATGGGTGCAACATAGACACACTTTACAATTCACTTGTTTTCTCACATTTTAAACTTATATATGCTATGTATTTGTGATTAGTCATATTTTAAATCTAATCATTGTTATTTACAATCATATACAAAAGGATTACAGTTATACTGTGTCTCTGAGAAATAATTTAGTGTCTATTTCTCAAATCTAGATTGACTTAGCTTTGGAGTTTTCACTGGAGACCTCACTCTTCCTTCACCCTGAGATGTAGACAGAATGTTTCCTTCAACTTAGCATGAATCTCTGAGTCCACTACTCTTAGTGACAAGCATAGCTCCAGTTATTTCTGTCATCAAAAACTCTTGTAGCTCCATACAGACAATTTCTGAAGGCTTCTCTATTGGTGCAAGGTTAATTTTATTTCTGACTCATCATAAGGGATCTCAGATATTCAACACAGATTCATAACATCATCATGTCTCCTTTCCACTAGTTTTGCTACAATCAGAAGCTGATTTTATAGTTGCATTACTAACTCATTGCAAGGTGATCTTTTATAGCAAAGAGGACCAATCTGCTGATTACTTTCAATAAATTTTAAAATAATAGCTATGTTTACTTGTTACAAACTCCTTTGACACACTTTCAGTTCTTGGTTTCATTCATATACAGCTTCCTGCTAAACAATGACTTCTTTTAATGTTGCTTTTAGGAAGAAATCTTTTGGGGAAAAAGCTGAAAGTGAATAAGTAGGATCTAAAACCTTAAGTCCCCAGTAAGATATGTTTCATGTATACAGAACTGGGCAGTTGCAAGGATCTCTAAGACATTCTGACTTTGTGGGAAAAATCGGACATATGAAAAGTTCTTCATACCATAAACGCAAATACAATATGCTGCATGCTACCTTTTCTGAACAATGCTAAAGATTGGAATAATTGTAACTACAACTTATGTTGCATAAGTTATGTTTCCACCTATCTAGTTTCCTTATATTTTCTTATAATTCTTCTTAACTAACAGGTAGAATATTTCTATCCTAATTTTTGCTGATGAAGAAACATGGGCCTGATGTTATTAAACATTTATTGAAGGAATACATAGGTAAGAAATGGGGAGACCAGATTTTGAAGCCAATTCTGCTGACTCTAACCAATTCCCATGCTGCCTTGAAAGTAGAATTTTCCAACAGTTAGACATGCTTAGTCGTGTAAGATTCTGCCTCAGAATGTAGTAATTACTATAGTCCAGATTCCCTAGAAACACAAAACAAAATAAAACAAAATATAATAAAGACACGGTGATCCTCTGCTGGTAATATTAGAACGTTCCAGAGTATAAAAGAATGAGATTTTTAAATTTTTGCTAATGCATTCAGATATTACTTTTCTTTTTCATCCTATTTATTTCTATCTTTTTCTTGTCTAGATTATCTCATGTTTTAGAAATTCTGGTCACACTCATTAATCATATTTCAAAAATCATTAATGGGTAAAAAGTTTGAAAATCATGCAATGAAGTGATTTTTCCCACTAAGAACCATTGATTTTGTGACATACACATGCACACACACATAGAAACACATATTTGAACTCTGGTCTGGGGATACTGATTGCTCACCTGGTAATCTATTGGCCAGTGGTGAGTGTTTGCTACTGTATCTCCTTAGTTCTGTATCCTTGTTCAGTGGTGAGATGCTGAAATGATGAGATTTGAACTGTTTCCCTGGTGTGCAGGTTCCCTTTTATGGTGGGAGATTCTGAGGTCTAGCTAGAGTTCTCAGAAGCATACATTGGGGGGATTGAATTCCCTTTCTCTAATTTACTGTCTTACCCATAGTTCATTCATTAAAGAGTAATGGAATACTTAGGACATAAACAGTATTGTGTTAGGCACTGAAATTTCATAGGGAAATTAATACAACTGTGTGCTATATTTTCACTGAGATTATTATCTAGATTTATATTCTTTCATGCATAATCACACCAAAATATAGAATTGCAACCTTTCACGACACACTCCAGAGAGATTCTCTTGCTTCTAAAATCCCTCTTCTTACTGTTTTATCTCCTTTCTTCCTTCTTCCCTGAAAATACTGAAAATAAAATGATGTTCAGTAGATAAACTATCTTTCTCTCTCAAAAAAAAAGTGCACCCTCCCTCTGGCCTCTGCCCTGACACATACAAGTAGCATCTTTTACTGTTTTTTGGAGGGAGGGGAGGAACAAAGAAAGTAAACTACCTGTCTCAGCTTCTGCCAACTGATTTACAAATGCAGATTTGGAATACAGTTCATTTGAATTTGAGGGTTTTCTGCAAAGCAATTTTGTAAAGCACAGTAACAGTGACCAAATTTTCCAGCAAATCTGGTTGATTTGATACATTAACTTTGTCATAAACAGCCAGACATCTGCACCTTCACTTTTCTGTGGCAGGTAGAGTGATGTAGATTACAAGACAAAGTGGATTTGCTACCCTTCCCCTTTTCTTTGAACTGATTATTCCCTATTAAAATAGATTCCCCTCTAAGTTTCAGTCAGCTTTCCAGTCAGAGATGGTTTTCCTGAACAGTATTGGCAGGAAGCTCTGACTTTGATTTGGATTTTGAGTTTTAGTGTCAGGTTGAGTAAGGAGTTGATTAAATTACTTTGTTTCATTTCTAAGCTACTATTTTTAAATATCAAATCATTGTTGGAGGCTAAACCTTTCATTCTATTTTAAAAGTGTATTTCAGTAGACTTTTAATAAAAAAAAAATGCTCCCTAAAATATTGGATCAAACAGAGCCTAAATGATGGACATTTATGCAGTTAACGTTCAGTTGTCTGAAAATGAAAACCTACATTATTGCTGTTGTTTGAAATCTTTAACTTTCATATGTGGTCACTAGTATTCTTTTCAGTGAGTTCCATCCATAGACCTCAAGTGATTCTGACTTCCAATGGTAAATTCTCAGAATAAATTCTTATGATGAGCAATGCATTGTCTTTGAGACACAGATATTTTGCAAGTTAAAAATTAGCCAATCACGTTTAACACATTACTCTCTATAGAACACCTTGCCTAAATTTAAATATAGTTGAATGTAAAATTTATCTCATATTAATGGATTCAAAATTAGGCAATAGTTTGGTTACATAGTTTCTTCTTATTTTTCATCAAATGGTCTTTCAAATAAGAGATTGCAAAACAGAAGACAGAGTAAGGGCTAAAGAAAGATGTTTGATTAAACATTTACTTAAGAATAAAATAGGAGTTCCCGTCGTGGCGCAGTGGTTAACGAATTCGACTAGGAACCATGAGGTTGCGGGTTCAGTCCCTGCCCTTGCTCAGTGGGTTAACGATCCGGCGTTGCCGTGAGCTGTGGTGTAGGTTGCAGACGCGGCTCGGATCCCGCGTTGCTGTGGCTCTGGCGTAGGCCTGTGGCTACAGCTCCGATTCGACCCCTAGCCTGGGAATCTCCATATGACGCAGGAGCGGCCCAAGAAATAGCAAAAAGACAAAAAAAAAAAAAGAATAATATAGAAGCACAAAATGCAAACTGATGAAGCATTATATTGGTCTTTGTACAACAGTAGTACTTAATATTAAAGTATATCATTACTCCTTTTAGTATTAATCTTATATGAACATAATATAAGGGTAAGATTTTAGGGCTAAAAACTTAGGCTTCAGGGTTAATCAGATTCTGTTTTTTTGTTTGTTTGTTTTTCACATTAGTTGCATATCCTTGAGCAACTTATTTAACTTTTGTAAGCCAAGATTTCTCCACTTACAAAATGTAGATAATATTGCAAGAATTGAAGATGGCACTAAATTAAATAATTTATTTAGAATGCTCTGTAGTGCCTGGTAGTCAACAAATAATAGCTCTTCCCCACGCTTCCCTAGATTGTTCATAATTCACTTCTCAATTTAATCCAAATATGGAGGACCTAGAAAAGTATTATCAGCAGTCTTAATTATCACAGCCTATTCTCCAAATTCTGTGAATTGTGAAAATAAAATTTTTCCTTTTTTTTTTTTTTTTTTTTTGCTAGTGCAGGTACCCAAAGGGCTCTAAAAATCGAATTGACCCTTATGCTTTAGCCCCCTCCATCTACTCAGTGCCGAGTGCTACCCAGAGCCCTCCACGAATGATGTATTGCTTGAAGTTGTATTTCGGTAAGTCCTTATAACATTTTTTTCTGACTTCTCTGCTTCCTTTGGCTTCAGCTTGCTATCCAAATCTTATTAGGTATTCTTCTATCATCCATTTTCTTCATAAATCTAGCTCAGTGGACCTATTTTATATCAAGTAATGTTTAAACACTAGTAGACTGATTGTGTTAAAAGATTCATTAATCTTGCCATTTGATATTACTAAATGCCTCTAGGGTATTAGTTTTTGTTTGGTAGCTTTTTCTTTTCTTTTCTTTTTCCTTGAAGGAGTTAGTGTCACTCTGGATTTGGGTATCTATAGGGCCCAGCTTGACTATCCAGGGGTGATGAAGAAAGAAAATTAGACCCTAAAAATTTTGGTTCGCTGGATGCAATATTGAAACAGCTTTAAAAATCTGACATTCCTGGTAGGTCAAACACTTAATCAGCAATGAGATTTGATCAATGCTATTTTTGTAAATTGTTAGTTTGTCACAGAAAATAAGAAATCATTGACCTCGATCATATTTTTAACATCGAAGTTACGTGCTGTTCTTCTTGATTCCCTTCATCCAACAGTGCTTCATTCAGATTTCCTGCTGAGATTGCAAAATGTGTTTACCATATTCACTTCCTTGTTATTTAAAAACTGTCAAATTATGGAGGATTTTATTATATATTCTTTTCAACAATTGTGCTAGCATTCACAATAGCCTCCTGTATGTAATTAACCAAGACAAAGTAAACTGTTTTACAATTACAGCTATGAATGACACAAAAAATGTTTTAACTTATAGAAATTTTCTTTAATCAAAATCTAATAATCTAATTTCTGAGATTTTTACTTCAGGTAAACACTAAAAATTAATAAATATTTCACTCAAAATTTATTGCAGCATTACTCTTACTGCTGACAAATTGAAGGCAATCAAGATGATGCCAGCATATAACAAAAACAGGAGAAAATAAAAGAAAAATTTTAAAGGTTGATTTTTCTGTGATTATATTTATTTTTCTCCATTATATTTGATATTATCCAAATGTGTTTTAAGATAAATCTTGTGTACATATGTGTGTGTGTATATATTCAGAGAGAGTCTCCTACATCAATTCTTCTAGAAATTGATACTTACTTCCCACACAAATTCATTTATGCATATGGTAACTAAAATTTAGTTCTAAAAATAAATTTTATGCATCATTTATGCATATGGTAACTAAAATTTAGTTCTAAAAATAACCCCTTGGTATTTAAATGTTTATCTTTGTAAAGTTTTATTTTAAAATACCAGGCATCTCTGAAAATAGCGAAGGTTAAAACTGACCGAAATGATTAAGCAAGTTTAAATTTATCCTCATGATAGAATTCAGCAAATATATCCTTAAAGTAATGGAATACTTGACTCTCCTTAGGACTGATTGCATCTTCATATGGGGCTATACAATGTAAACATCGTGGAGACTGTAATGATATAAAATGTCCAACCATTCCACAAAAATAATAAAGCTACTGATACATTACTTTTTTTATAAAATCTTAAATTATCATAAAAATATAAATACCATGACTTTTGAATAGAAAGGTAAAATTTACTAAAAATAGAGTTGCCTCTTTTACCAACAGATCATTACTATCAATAGTAGACTAATAGCAGCAACTTTCATAAAAAATAAATTTGAATTTCCTTGGCTGTTGTTTGAAATGTCTTAACTAAAATTCTGTGCAGTTATAGTCAATGCCACATTGAGGCATATACATTTTGAAGCAGTTCACAAAAGTGAGAAGCTGAACACGAGGTTTTGTATTTTAACTACTTAATGAAGCAATTTTGTCATTTTTAAATTCAGATGGATATAAACAAATCCAAATCCATATTTCAACTACTGAGTCTCTTATGAAATAAACAGCATTATAGTAAAATTAAAAGAATATACACAGTCTTGTGCCTAACGGGCATTTTCTGTTTATGAATATTTCTTTAAACAAGTGGGCCATGATCTGCAACATTAATTATTTTTATGCTGAGATTTTCTTTATAAAATATATTTTTGTAATAGACAATCACAGAGCCTCAATCTCTCTATTTTTCCTTTTGTGAAAATGAAAAGCATGATTTGCACAGAGAAAGATTCCACCCAAAGTGAAAACCCCCTTTACATTCAAAATTTATGATTGAGATGTGATACTAATTGGATTAGTATTAGCAATGGATAGCAGAAGTCCATAATTTAGCAATAATTATGCTTCCTTTGCATGATTTTGAGTCATGGTTTGAAAATTAGGGCAAGGTTAGAAAGGAAAATCCCATTCAACGAAATTTACCTCTACACTTTTTTACACTCAGAGAGACAAAATTTTGAAAGCTGTCCTAGAATGTCCTATTTTTCTTATCAATTTAATGAATAAATCAGTACATTACCTAAATCATTGAGAACATGGTATTTACTGATTACCTTATATGCATCATCTAACCTTCTCAATAATCATAAGGTGGTGACTATAACCCCCAATTTACATATAAGGAACTGAATCTTTGAGGCAATACCTAACATATTCAAAGTCACTCTGTTAATAAATGATAGCTCCAATCATATTGGATTCCAGTTATATCCAAAACCAATGCTTTGTATGATTATGTTATACAGCAGAAGAATATATACCTAGGAGCTTAGACAAGCAAAGTAGCTCAACTATAGAATAATTTAAAAACTAAGTTTTAATGGCTAATCAATATTTTAAAAACATGCCATTGTAACATATTAATAATAAATGATGTATCATGAAGGCATGACATGCATGAGCTGATCAAGGTGACAGCGATGTTGAAGTCTAAACCACAAGATGGAGAAGACATGGATTGCACTGCAAATGGTAGGTTAAAATACATGTATGTGTTGCTATTTTGTGATGTAAAAAATCTCAAATATAATGGAATTAAAATCATGAGGAATATTTACTACTTAGAAGAAGATACTGTGGATTTGCAGAATAAGGGGGCAATTTTTGAAGGAAAAGCATCATAAGGCACTTAGATGATGCCAATGGACTTTTTCAGAAGAGCTTTGACATTTTTATTTTCTCATAATATCATTTTAATATAGTCCTATCTGCTGCTCAAAAAGATTCCCAGACATTAAAATGACTGATACTTTTTATGATTATAGAATTTTTTTCTGACATTTTTAAGGAAAGGAGAGTGAGTTGCAAACTTATTTTCTGTGAAAGAACCTACAAGAAAAGTGAACTTATTAAATTTAAAAATAATATGTTTAAAATAATATTTCCTATTTCTTATTTTTGATAGGTATAATTGCTTTCTGAAGTCATCATTTTATAGAATATTTTGACTTTAAATATTTTATGTTATGTATTTACATTATATATATATATATTTCATATTTAGTTGAAGTCAAATGTGTTTAGTCTTTTATAATACCTAATGTACCAGTATGCTAAAATGCCCTTTCCTTTTTGGTATTACAGTATGCAATATTATTAATCTGGAATAGGTCAGTGCCTAGCCATTCCAGAGACACGATCTACTGTACATCTTTCTGCTATCAGTCAATAATGGTTATTTGTATTAAAGGGTTCCATTTTCTAGCCATTTTTCCCTATCTGAGGCAAAGTATGCAGCAGAAGGCTGTACATAAGACAACCTAAATCAAAGTGTTTGATTCATTTAGTTTCCACACTGATTAGGTTTACACATGAGTGACAAGGTAAGAAGACACATCCTCCCAAAGAAAACCACCTCTTGGTGATGGCCATAGTCACCCAAACTGTGCAAGAGAATAAACAAGAGATGAACATGTTTTGTTTTAGGGTGAGTGTTACAGGTAGCACGTTTTTTTTTTCTTTTCATAATATTTTTTAATATTATTGTTTCATTGCTTGTGTAATTAAGAGGCAGTGTTACTCCACCCTTGCCATCATGCTGCCAGATCCCCTAAGAGCTCCCAGCATCTGCTTTATTCCAAATGAATTGTTAATCTCGAAACTCAAGATCTCTTCAAGAAGGACTCTCTTAAGCCAATGACTGATAACTCTGCATATCTGAAGAGCACCAATAAGATTTGACTGACCATGAATATCTCTTCCAGCTATTTCCAATTTCTAAGGCTGATTTAAATAATATTTTCTGGAAAAATCATACATCAATCTATACATATTTAGTACACAGTCTAAGCAAGACATATAAATCACATAACTCATTAATAATTTCACAGTCTATAAATTAGTTAGCTATCACAAGATAAGGGTGAGGCCAAGGAGGTAATGGGACATAGAATATTAAATTCTTATATGACTCAAAGAATCAGGAATGTAAGCCCTATATGAGTACGAGAGGCCAAGTTGTCCATCACTGAGTGGAGCTCTGGGTAATGAGGTTAACTGTTGGGCAACAATGGAGGAAAAGAAAAAAAAAATGTCTGGGATACTATATTGATCATCATGATAATAGCTGCTTTACTAGAGTTTGGTTATATACTGAATTTAGTATTTTATAAACTATCTTTAATTTTCACAAGTCTCTTAAATAAGGATATAAATCTTTATATTATTCTTACTGTGATTTTTTTTTTTTAATTTTATGGCTGCACCCATATACATGAAAGTTCCTAGGCCAGGGGTTGAATCTGAGCTGAAGCTGCCACCTACTCTGTAGCTGTGGCAATACAGATCCTTTAACCCACTGCCCTGGGCTGAGGATCGAACCTGTACCTCCACAGTGACCCAAGCCACTGCAGTCGGATTCTTAACCCACTACATCACAGAAGGTACTCCATATATTTATTTTATAGATGAAGACACCAGGATGTAGAAACTTTAAATACCACATCCAAAACCATACAACTAATAAATGGTTCAGCTGGGGTTTGTCAGAGTCCCCCCTATTTCATGGTACTTATTATTCACTTGTTCACTACCATAAGTTGAAATTTCCCTGGTGATTTTTTTTCATAGATGGTTTTCTTTTCATTTACTAGGTAACATTTAGGCCAAGCCTCTATCTATGGGACTCAGTGCTCCAACACTGGAAAATCGGTTAAGCTCTGAAGTCACAATTCCTATGATCAAGCATTTCACTTCTCATCAATTACCCATGCCTCATTGTTTTTCCCATATACCCAAGAGGAAAACTCAACTAACAAATGTGATCCAAACTACTGAAACCCCGTGCCCTAAATATATGCATTTATTATTTTATTATAAAGTTGAGATAATCCATTTTCTAATCCCATCCTTTCCATGTTCCATTTCTCACATTCCTACGTTCCTTATAATTTTTTAAAGTATAAAGAGAATACAAAGAATTAAGAATTGGAGGGGGAAAATGTATTCTGCTATTCCTTCTTAGTATGCATCATTCTTTTTTTTTTATTCTTCTCTTTTTCCTATCTCATATTAATGGACTTATTGGGGAAAATCCCCACACATATTTTCCATTCTTTCTTCCATTTTATCATGGTCCTATTTCCAAAATCCCACATAATTTGGAATCCCTTTTTCACTTAGCTTTCCAGAAGTTTACAAGCTTAGAGGCCCAAAAACAAGTCCCATATGAGACCATGAAAAACAAATTCACATGTAAAAAATTATTTGATTTACAAGTCATTAATAGATATGAGGTCAGTAGTAAGAATTCTTACTAATACAGATATCTGGGAAACACAGTACCTGACTAACTATTTCCCAACAGATTTTATGTAAAATAGGAATTCTTCTGTGCCCTGTCAGATCACATCACGTACACAGTCTAGTTGGTAGAGAATGATATGTGAGCTGGGCAGTATCAATAGGAAAAAAAAATTCCTGGTTCTCATTCAAAATCATAGAGGTTCGTCATTAAAAATATTAGATTCCCTCTCTGTCTCTGTCATACCACAGAGCAGAGTGTGGTTACATTTTAAGAAAAATAGCCAAAAAATTAAGATACTCCCACTTTCATAGCATTTCAGACTGAATGATGATTATTCAAAATACCAAACTTTTCAATATTTAGTGCATGAGGATACCCACCAAGTTAAATCTATTTGGCAATTTCTTTTATGGGGCAAATATAATCCCTTAATGATTATTGAAACCATGACGCTATTATTGTTTTCTGCTAACATGGACCTAAATTAAATTAACACATACACATAGATAAATCATTATCCTTTTTTTTTTGCTTTTTTTAGTGCCATACCTATGAAATATGGAAATTCCCAGGCTAGGGGGGAATTAGGTTGTTGCTGCTGGCCTACACCACAGACAAAGCAATAGCAATGCAGGATCTGAGCTGTGTTTGTAACCTACACTGCAATTCATGGCAACGCCAGATCCCCCACCCATTGAGCAAGGCCAGGGATGAACCCGTGTCCTCATGGATACTAGTCATATTTGTTTCTGCTGTGCCACAAAGGGAATCCATTAAATCAGTTCTTTAATATGCAGATGGACAATAGCACATGAAAAAATGCTCAGCATCACTGATTATTAGAGAAATGCAAATCAAAACTACCATGATATACCACCTCACACCAGTCAGAACGGCCATCATTCATAAGTCCACAAATAACAAATGCTGGAGGGGGTGTGGAGAAAAGGGAACCCTCCTACACAGTTGGTGGGAAGGTACAATCACTACGGAGAACAGTATGGAGGTACCTTAGAAATCTATACATAGAACTACCATATTACCCAGCAATCCCACTCTTGGGCATATATCTAGACAAAACTTTCCTTAAAAAAGACACATGTACCCACATGTTCATTGCAGCACTATTCACAATAGCTAAGCATGGAAACAATCCAAATGTCCATCAACATATGATTGGATTAGGAAGATGTGGTATATATACAAAATGGAATACTACTCAGCCATAAAAAAGAATGAAATAATGCGATTTGCAGCAACATGGATGGAAAGACATGAAAGACAAAGACAAATACCATATGATATCACTTATATCTGGAATCTAGCATACAGCACAAAGGAAACTTTCCACAGAAAAGAAAATCATGGACTTGCAGAATAGACTTGTGGTTGCCAAGGGGAAGGAGGAGGGAGTGGGGTGGATTGGGAGCTTGGGGTTAATAGATGCAAACTATTGCCCTTGGAATGGATTAGCAATGAGATCCTGCTGTGTAGCACTGGGAACTATGTCTAGTCACTTATGATAAAGCATGATAATGTGCAAAAATAGAATGTGTTCATGTGTGTGTAACTGAGTCGCCATGCAGTATGGTAGAAAAAAAATTGTATTGGGGAAATAACAATTTAAAAATTAAAAACAAGAAAACTGAAGGCAAAAACATGAAAATAAATATTAATATAAAAAATCAGTTCTTTAAATCACAATATATTCAAATCATAAGCAATTAACAATAGTTCATTTTAAAAAGCAGCTATTTTTTTTTGTCTTTTTTTTTTAGGGCCACACCGTTGGCATATGGAGGTTCCCAGGCTAGGGGTTTAATCAGAGCTACAGCTGCCAGCCTACACCAGAGCCACAGCATCACCAGATCGGAGCAGCATCTGCGAACTACACCACAGTTCACTGGCAATGCTGGATCCTCAACCCACTGAGCAAGGCCAAGGATTGAACCCACAACCTCATGGTTCCAAGTTGGATTCATTGCTGCTGTGCCACAACAGGAACTCCATAAAAAAAAGCAGTTATTTTTAAGCATCTCCCTTTTTTTCTTTTTTGAAACAGAGATGAGTTTTGATAAGCTGTTTAAACATATTATGCATTATTAAAACTTAAAATTATATGCTTGACAGATACCATATAGTTTTCTCTTGGGCTTTATTGCAGTCTGTGGAACTTATTAGTTGTGATTTCATTGCCAGTGGCAAAACACAGAATGTTCTATAAATTAAAACATTCGACTGTGGCTATGGGAAATCCCCCATGATAAACAGGGCTTGGGGGATGGGGTGGGAAATGAACCCAACTGTTTTCATCCCCAAAAGAAAAAACTCCAGTGTGTGCTGAATTTGTGCTCCAGGTTTGTTTATCTCAGAGACTGAACATTCTAAACAATGTGGGAATTGCAGTAATTTTAGAACCAGTGTAGATAAATTTACTAGTTAAATCACAATGTTTACAAAAGAATATATAGAGCAGTACACCTTACTTATACCAGATGCTGGTAATCTGACAGTGGACTATCAATTAAAGCAGACAATAACTTGGCCGTTCTTCATGTTGACTCCATTTGGTCAAAATCCTTTTTTTATTTTTTATTTTTTTTAATAACATGGGCCTGCTATTTCCTATCATCGTCAAACTTTACTATCCTTCAGTGTCCATTCTATATTTAATTCCATTGTTGTATTGGAATAAATATATACTCCAATAAATATATACTCCACCATTGGCCCATGTAGATTAAGCCAACTCTATTTTCTAAAGTAATTATGTTTTTTTCCCATAATTGTATAGGTGGTTGGTTTTTATACTCAGTTGTATGACTTTCCTATAAAATTCAATCTAGGTACACATTTCTTATGACTTTAAACATGTATAGATACTATTAGTGTAACTCACAGCTTTACATAGAATAAAATGATCAAGACTAGGTAACTGCAAACAAATGATTACCAACGCATAAACAATGATGACACTTTCAAATGAACAACTAATACTTAATTAGTTAGACTTGTCACATAATTACAGAATAATCACAGCTCTCATCAGCAACCGTGATAAACTGGTGAAATTTGATTTAATAAAGCATGTATAAATTTGCACTTGGTTGAAACATCTGCAAACTGTGGCAAAGAGTCAGGCTAGAGGCATTTCTGCAATCATTATAACTATATTCCTCTTTTTTCCACAACCTGCAATCCTCTTCTTTTTGTTTAATCCCCTTCCTTTTCCTTCCCTTTCTCCTCTTTTGGCTTCTCTACTATTCCCCATCAAGTCTTTATCACAATTTTAAACACTGAATCTATTATCAATGTTATTCTACCATTAAATTCTGAATCTAGAGCACTAATATCTTTGAATATATTTTTTTTAAGCCTAGAAATGTATATTCACCTAATTTGTTTTCCAAACTCTATGTTAAATACACACAGTGCATATTTTTGATACAATAATTGATAATAGATTGACTTCAATTAGATCATTCCATTTTCAGACTGTAAAAAATTCTAAGTATTTGCTGGTTCCCTCACTTACTCTAGAGTTAGTCCTCAAGCTGTTCATATCCTCTGTGATATCCTTCTGATCTAAAGCCATAAATGTCCCTTCCTTGGCCTGAATTCACCTGCCAGAATTATTTTTAAATCATAGTGTTACATGTGGGAAAATATGTATACCAACATATCCACTCCATCCAACCTTAGCCTTTTTCTAGGTATAGGAGAGGTGAAAACTAAAACAAAAGAAGTTTGGATAACCATAATTCTGTTTAGTTCAGACATTGAGCTGTCTTGTTTGAAATGTGGAGGTAGATGTGATAAAAGTTCTGTTTGTACATTGGCTTGCTGTTTATTAAGAGCTTGGAAATATATTTACCTCACTATACTGGAAACATGAAGGCAGAAAATACATCTACTTATTTTTTGACCAGTGTACTCCCCACTCCAAGTAATTTTCTTTGCATAAAGCTTTTGTAACACACATCAGTTGTGCAAAGGATCATCAATTGTAAAAAAAAAAAAAAATATTTTCTCACAAGTATTTTGGTGCTTTAGGGGAATCAGTAGATTCCTAAAGAATTTATATTAGTAGTAAACCAACTATAATGGAAAAAATAAAAATCATTTTAAAAAAAGAAGTCACTTAAGCTCACTGAAAAAAAATAAAATTAATTTTAAGAAGTTCTTCCTTTGAAATAATAATTATCATAAGTTAATGATAAGGTTTTAACATTTCTACACATATTTAAATTTTTTACAACTTTAAATTTCATGGCAAAACCCCAAGTTCAGCCAATAATTTTATTTGCTAATATTTTAAATGGAAGCACATTGCCTGACTTAACAAATGATTTTCTTTCAGAGTAAGAGACTAAATAACCACTGTGACAATTTTTAATTTTCTAAAAAAATTATTTTAGTAAAAATATTGAAATGAATGAATGAAAAATTAGGAACCAGATCACCTATGGCCCCACAGCTAACTGTAAAGAGGTTATACTTATTTGATGACTGTTATCTGTTCTAACATTCAGAGATAGATAATTTTCATTTTATGCATGTGGAAACAAAAGCTTAGCAGAACTGAGTTACTTGCTAGTAAATGACAAATGTAGTATTAGTTTAAGGTTTTGGTATATGTAAGTTCCTAGGCTAGAGATCAAATCGGAGCTGCAGCCCCCCTCCACAGCCACAGCCACCCTCCACATCCACAGCCATAGCAATGTGGGATCCAAGTCATGTCTGCAGCCTACACTACAGCTGGCCTTATTCAGTGGGTTAAGTATTTGGCATTGCCATGATCTAACTGCTACCTAATTCTCCAGATTCATATTATACCACCTGAATGCAGCTTCGTTGGATTCCTTTACAGGATCCAGCTATTTTTTAACCTAAGCCCCTCTAAACTTATGCTTTTCTCTGCCTGAATCCAGCTTTACCATCTGCATGGCTAATTTCATGTATGAGGTTAATTTCTCAGCTCTGTACTTAAATTTTATCTTCTCAGAAGACTTTTCCTTTTCCATACTGCATGTGGCCACTCTTCATCTTTCAACAAATACTAAGTGTATACTATTGATCTAATGTTATGTGTCCTGAAAATTTCATATGTTGAAGGCTTGGCGAGGTAATTAGCTCTTGAGGATGGCACCCCCATGATGGAATTAGTGGCTTTATAAGAGAGCTCGCTCGCGCTCTCTCAGCCATGTGAACATATTGAGACAAGGTGGCTGTGTACAAAGCAAGAAGCAGGTCCTCATCAGATACAGGCTCTGCTGGCACCTTGATCTTGAACTTTCCAGCCTCAGGATCTGTGAGAAATAAATATTTGTTGTACTTTGTCATAGAAACACAAGCTGATTAACCCAGTGCCCAGGAATATTACAGTTGTTACTCTATATTACATAACTATTCCTCCCATAGTACTTAAGATAATTGTTGCCTATCTTATCTCATTTTATTTATTTGTTTGTTTATTTCTTTATTTATTCCTTCTGTCAATCTACAGGTTAAGCCTTCAAGAGGCAAGGGTTTTGTGGGTCTTATTCTTAGGAATATCCACAAGGCTGTCTCATATTTTATGCCATATTATAAATACTCAACATATATATTGAATGAATAAAAGATTTTGCAAATAATTTTGAGAAGTATTTTGTGTAAGTCATTGATAGTTGCTGAGCATACATTTCTTGTCATCTAGATGGAAAGGAAACAGATATGAGGATTTATTCATTCAATAAATAATCACCAAATAAGTATCAGATACTTTCCTATGCTAGATTCCAGGAATATTACAGTTGTGAATAAAACTAATTCCAGCCACATGGAACTGATGTAAAGGAAAAAATAATTTAAATTATACAAGTGTACACTTAAAAATAGATAAGATGATAAGTGTATTTGATAGGTTTTTTGAACCACAGTTAAAAATTAAAATAACAAAAATAAATATTAGGTATCAGTTCATTCTGCAAATACATGACCATTCTCTAAAGGCAATAGCTTTTAATTGTTAATATTTCAATTATTCTGTTTTTATAGAGCTATTTTAAATGTAACAACTTTATTTTTTTTTATTTTTTATTTTTTGTCTTTTTGTTGTTGTTGTTGTTGCTATTTCTTGGGCCGCTCCCGCGGCATATGGAGATTCCCAGGCTAGGGGTTGAATCGGAGCTGTAGCCACCGGCCTACGCCAGAGCCACAGCAACGCAGGATCCGAGCTGCGTCTGCAACCTACACCACAGCTCACGACAACGCCGGATCGTTAACCCACTGAGCAAGGGCAGGGACCGAACCCGCAACCTCATGGTTCCTAGTCGGATTCGTTAACCACTGAGCCACGACGGGAACTCCTAAATGTAACAACTTTATATTTTAAACAGTTGGTACCCTAATGGGATAAATAAAGATTTATTTTTGCTAATTCCCTTTTCTTCACCTACTCTTTTCAATACAGTTTTAGCACGTTTTACATCTCTCAGGAAATATTATAATTTAAATTTATAAATTTACATATAGAATATATAAATAGTCATTTCATATTTCTTCAACTATAGACATTATCTTCTGATTCTCAACTTTGGAATATGAAGATAACATTATCTACCTCCCCTATTGCTAAGGCAATGAAATTTAAACATATTTGCACTTAACTTTTATATTTTCAATATTTGTTTCATCACTACAATTACTTTTATGCTTAGTCTATGGATTATTAAAATAGCTGGAAATCAACAAATATGTTTGCATTATTATGACTATTTAATATTTCAAAGACAAAGATTGACATTTATTTCCTTTAACATCTTTTTTCATTTTCCTGGGGTTCTAATTGCCTTCTATTTTTGTATTCTCTCTTTATGTCTGGAATACTTTAGGATCTTTCCTTTATCATTCTTTTTATTCTATGAGAAATACAAATTACGAGTAAGGTTTGAATAACACCGTAACATGGTAACAAGGAGAACAGTTAGAGGCTGTTGCCCTGTAAAAGCTGAAATATAAAGGAAGCTTAAATGGCAATAGTGGCAGTAGGATCAGCTCAAATCCATCATTATTATGAGTAAAACAGCTGGAAGCACATGCTCTCCATAGAGAGTGTCTGGGGCATCATTTTGCATAGGAAGTATTGCACAACACTCTTACATTTTCTATCATGCAAGTCCCAAGATTAGAAATCATAGAGCCACTCTAGGTCATAGAGATTTCACAACTGACAAATGTGGTAAATATACATACACACACACATACACACACACACACATTTAATAGCTATTAGTATAGCGTTATACCACATTTTATTGTATTTGTAATAGCGGAACTAAAATTTTTACTAGTTTTGTTAATTGATCATAGGGATAAAAACATCCCAGAATTATAATGGAGTAAGGAGTTTTAATAATCTGTATCCTACATAGACAATAAATAATTGGGGTATATATGTGTTGGGGGGAGTGGAGTGGTTAGTATTTGTAAAGGATGACCTTGACATGGTTTGTGAGGCCTCCAAAGCAATTACTGTAGAAACTGAGATGGAGAGCAATGGCAAAAAGCAGATAGAGCTGCTTGAATTAGTCCAAATCACAGACATTGCTCAGCAGCATTAGATGACAGTTAGCTTTTAATGAGGGATGACACGAAGTAATTAAATCTTGACATACAATTATGAAAGAAAATATCAGGTAACAATCTTGCTTGGAATAGAAAAGAAGAAAAGACATTTTCTGAAAACTTGCCTGATGCTCTGTCATCTGAAACTATTCTTTATGAGTGCAGGGTGAAGGTCAAGGAGGTATCTCAACTCCATCAATCCTTTGGACAGTTACAAATGACCTTTCGCTTTCCATAAGACATTCAATATTCTGAATTGGAAGGATACATTTTTCTGTGTTTAGAAAATGGCAAAATTGAAACCTTTCCCATCGCAGGAGGCTCACTTTTGTTGACTCTCTCGGACAGGCTGTTCATTCCCCAAAGCCTGTTCTAGCTATGATCTCATTTACATTAACTGCCTAATCTTGAGAAAAACATCAGTTTTATACTGTGTGTCTGAAATTTTCAAGTTGCCGAACAACTTCTGCTCAAGCTTTACAAATCTCAACATTGGCCTATTGGAGGATAGGAATACTTCCTTTAAAATATTTGAGGTTTTTTTTTTTTTTTAACTTCAGAGAAGTAATCCAAGAGTTTTGCATTTTCATTAGGAAGCTAATAAGGGGGATGAAAGCAGGATTTTAACTCTGGAATTTTTTTCCTATCAGACTGTCTTAAAACATAGTTAATTTTGAGTAACATTTTAAATACACAAAAAAAGGTTCCTGTTCAGAACTAAGACTCTTCTTGCTTTAATGAATTCAGATTTTTTACAATACTTACTTTTTCTTATTTTTCCATATAAAAGGTCACAGTAATCAAGCTGTCATCAACTTATGAAATATATAACAGTACAGCTACTAGCTAAAATTACATTTATAGGTACCTTAAGATAACACAAGGCTTATACTATACTTATGAATAAGTGCATTGTGACATGTAGTTATAAAGTTATAAGCATTAAAAATGCATGTGACACCAGTTCAAAGAGTAAAGTATTTAATTTTTATTTATTTACTCAATTATTCCTTTAATATAGAAGAATTGGGTCTCTCCTGTAAGTTAGTGACTGTTCTAGGCAATGAGGATACATTGAGGGCACAAGATAGTGTTCCCATCCTTGTGGAAGTCCCATTGTGGAATGAAGAGGTACTGCATATAAACAAATACATAAATAGCATCATTCCAAATACTATGAGGTCCACTGCAGAAAATAAGACAAAGTAATGGATAGACAAATGGAAACTGGAGCAGATGAGTGCATTTTACACTGTGTTGTTAGGGAAACTTTGAATAAAATTGTATTCTTGCCTACCAGACTATTAAAATTGTGAAACAAATATATGCAATTTAATAAGTAATTGACTGAGGTTTTGGTCACTGATTGCATTCTTCCCAAAGCCATTTCTTCAGCTGAACGGTTCATACTGATTTTTACCTATTTTCACTATTTATTCTTCTAAAAGGGAAAGGTAGTTTTTGGTCATTGACTAATCTTGTAGATTTCAGAAATACTTATTTCCTTAAATTGTTATATTTTCTACAACTATAAAGACATTAATATTTCTATTGCTCTAAAATAGTCTTTTGTTTTTTGGATTACATGATAATTATACCCTCTACTTCTGGATTTCTGTATAATATTAAAGGTTTACTTTTTGAGAGGCAGAGAATGATTTTTGTTGGCCAATGAACAGACAAAGACAACAAGAGACAACCTAAAGAGAGCTGACAAAGTTCTCTTATAAAAAGTAACACTAGAGAAATGATTTAGATTGGTCGATGCTCTTAAAAATTTAAAAATAGTTTTGAAATTTAATTCAAGGACAGTAACTTTATAATAATTTGTGGTTAGTTCTACTTGGAATAAAGTTGGTTTCATCTTAGTTGGATGAAAGATTTTTTAAGAAATATGGGTGTAGTACTATTAATTTTCTCACCTGAGAGCAAACACTTAAGGTTTCGATGGCAAATTAAATCTAGTTAAGGAAAAATAGCAAACTTCAGATTTAAAACTTAGTTATAGCGAAGTCTTCTATTTTTAGCAGGAGAAAAGTACCTCACATCATTTATCTCAGAATTTCATTTGTAATATTGATTTCTAGCCTACAAATCATTATTTTATTTTCCATGCGTGGTAAAATGAGATACAAGAGATTTTAATCCCAAATCAGACACATGTGAATCAGAGATCTTAGCTAGTTTCAAACTTTTCTAGGTTCAAGGATAAATATCATGAGGCACAAGCACAACCAGAAGTGGTCTGGGATTGCCAATGGTCTCCCCAAGTTCTGCCCAGCTGTTTTGGAATGTACTTCAACCCAGATAATCTTTAATAGTGCATACAGACACATCATTTACATAGAAGGAGAGATTTTGGTCATGAAATATCTCCATTTTGTACTTAGTGATGTGGCTTATGTAACATTTTCCAGGGAAGGCCGAGGATTCTTGCCAGGTGAATTTGCAGATTCCAGTTTTGCTTACCATGAGCAATACTACCTAGGTAGGTATGTCATGTGTATTCACAGATAAGGATTCTCCTGTTAGCAAATACCAATTTTTCATTTACAAATAGGCCTATCATCTGTTTAGAAGATCTGATTGTGTCAAATTCTTTCTATCTCTAGGGCATCAGCATTATGCCCTCTTCAGCCAGAAAATGTAAAACAGAGCTTCCATTTAACCATTGACTTCCCATGGGTAAACTGCTATTTTCATTTAAAATTATTCCTTTCCGGTTCCTAGACATTGGTAGCGGAAGCACGTTTAGCCTGAGATAATGAGGAGTATTTCCATCAGCAGGCATCAAGAAGCAGGTCAAAGAAAATGTGTTTACCTTCTAACACTCTCTAGCTTATCAAGAGGAAACCCTAGCTCCAACTGCAAATAATAAGGATCATGGCCAATGGATCATTGCAAGGAAATCATCGATACAATTCATAGAAACTACAGTTTAATTACTGCTTCTGTATATCCAGCTTGAAATTAATGAAAAATAAGATAAAGAAAATAATTTTATCCTACTATGCTTCTCAGCAGTTGAATAAAATCTAAGAGAGAGAGAGTGTATATTGGTTAGGGATCCAGCTTTGCCATCACAGTGCCTGGATTAGAATCTGGCTCTGACCCTTAAAATGTGATATTGGAAATGTATTTCAATCTCTGCTTGGCTTCATTCTCTCAACTGTAGAATAAGGATTATAATTTATTTATAATGTTATTGTAAGAATTAAATAAAAGACCTTTAAAAGCAGACAAAGCACCTGCTTAACCATCGTTTCAGTCATCCAGGTTGTGATTGTGCTATGACTTGCATTATTAGCTTTTTCTATTTTAACTGATGATTATCAAGATGCAATTATACTCAGTTAACTTACTCTCACTTTATTTGCATGCTATTGTTCTGTTTCTTAAATTTGTTTTTTACAAATTTACTAAAGTATAGTTCTCATTGGCAATAATGGGTTAATAGCTCTAACGTCATTAATTGAAACATTGTATGATACAAAGCTAATGTAAACATCTAAATTAAAATAATATTGCAAGATTCAACAAGAACCGACTTCAGTAAAACTATAGACTATGAATTTTTGCAATCATTTTACAATGAACATAGACTATATTTTTCACAAGTAACTGAAAAAGAAAAAAATGCACAAATTAATAAATACAAATTTGTATCAAAATGATGTATTTTATCAAACTGGTAATCTTTTTACTCCCAATGTCCAGTGTGTTTTGTCATAAAGTGTTAATTAGTTGCATCTTCATCTTCAAGGTATACTTTCTAGTAATGTGATGGAGATACCCCAGAATGCCTCCAAAATGCTTCCCTCTATTTAAAGTGAATGTTATACAAAAAGGTAAAGAATAGACTGAAACTAGACCACCATTTTTTCAAAGTTGCATTTCCTGTAACAACAAAAGACTGATACAGTATTTCTGAGAAGTTTGTAAAGCTAATGCAAAGTAAATGACAAATATGCCCAGAGAACAAGGTCTACTGGTTATTGGCAAAATCCCTTCACCAAGTAGTGCTGTGGTACAGTTCATAATACTAGCCGTATATGTACCAGGAGAGAACTGCATGGAGCAGATGGGGTGGTAGATATTTCTCGTTACAGGCAGAAAACTCCACCAATGAAGAGTATTAACTTCTCTTAGCAATATGCCATGATATATGAGAGAAAAATAATATGTTACAGAACAACGTTTTATTCTTTTATAACTGTAAAGTCATAGTTTAAAAGGCGGATTGCTTTTTAAAAAAATTGATAGAGGTGAGAATTATTATTAATATTTATATTTTACTTTTTGGAGTCATGATGCTGATTTGGATTCAGTTCTAATGGCGCAGCAATCACTGAAAAGGAGTCTGCCCTAAATGAAATTTCCAAATGGTCCTCCAAAGAGAATATTTGGAAGGTGCCAACAACTCTTTTTAGCATGGTTTTAATCTTAAAAGAAACAGTAAAATTAGTGTATTATAAATGGACTAAGTTCCAGTTACAGCTAAAAGAGAACATTTTTTTTCAGTTTCCAGAGAGTTCCAGATTTTGCTTTTCCATTCTGGAACATCCATCTTGGTTTGTAAAAAGATAAAATACAAAGGTTTCTTTATAACATTTAATAATGTTAGAAAGTTCTATTTCTGTGATAGTACATCCAAGTGACATAACTCAGTAATGAATGTAGCATCTTAAAAATGCCTTAATCCGTCACTCTTGGGTCAATAAATTTTTTAATTTCTTCTGTCCTTTTAGCCACTCCATGGCAATATGGAGTTCGTGGGTCAGAGATAAGATCCAAGCCTCAGTTGCTACCTAAGCCATAGCTGAAGCAACATCAGATCCTTAAACCATTGTATTGGACCAGAGTTCAAACCTGAATCCCAGCCCTCCAGAGATTCCACCAATCCCTTTGCTCCTCCACATCAGGAATGCCTTTACTATGTTTTTAATGTTGACGATTACATTTTAACATTTTAAGATGAGCTTTTTTTCTTTTTTCTTTTTTTTTGTCTTTTGTTTGTTGTGGGCCACACCCGCAGCATATGGAGTTTCCCAGGTTAGGGGTCTAATAGGAGCTGTTGCTGCTGGCCTACACCAGAGCCACAGCAATGCCAGATTCGAGCCGCTCTGAGACTTACACCACAGCTCACGGCAACACGGGATCCTTAACCCACTGAGTGAGGCCAGGAACCGAACCCGCAACCTCATGTTTCCGAGTCAGATTCATTTCCCCTGCACCAAGACGCAACTCCAGGGAGATAAGTAAATAGCTTGACCAGTGACAAATTAACTGTCCAAAAAGTAAATTCTATTTTTCAATCTCTGGAGTAAAAAAAAAATAATGATAAGCATACATTTGTATATATGGATGTACTAGTTATCAATTGCTAATAGCAAATTACTATACACCAGCCCCTTAAACTTCACATACTTACCTTGGTTTTCATAGACCAGGAGTCCAGGCAAAGCTTATCTGATTTCTCTGCTCTGAATCTCAGAAGGCTGCAATGAAAGCATCAGCCAGGCTGTGTTCCTATTTGGAGCCTTGACCTGGGAAAAATCTGATTTTAAACTTATTCAGGTTGTTGGCACAATATTTATTTCCTAGCAGGTGAATGATTAAAGTCCTCATTTTCTCTCTAGCTGTCATCCAGGGACTGCTCTCAACTCCTGGAGAGCCTCTTCAGGTCCTTGTCATGTGGCGCCCTCCATAAGCCATCTCACAACATGGAAGCTTACTTCTTCATGGCTATTAGGCCAATCTCTCTTATATTTATTTTTATTTATTTATTTATTTTTCTTTCTTTCTTTTTTCTTTTTGTCTTTTTGCTATTTCTTTGGGCCGCTTCCGCGGCATATGGAGGTTCCCAGGCTAGGGGTCGAATCGCTGCTATAGCCGCTGGCCTACGCCAGAGCGACAGCAACTCGGGATCCGAGCCGCGTCTGCAACCTACACCACAGCTCACCGCAACGCCGGATCGTTAACCCACTGAGCAAGGGCAGGGACCGAACCCACAACCTCATGGTTCCTAATCAGATTCGTTAACCACTGCGCCATGATGGGAACTCCTCTCATATTTAAAGTTAACTGTTAGAAACTTGTTTTACATATGTAAAAATCCCTTCACTTTGCTAATATAACCCACTCATAAGAGTTAAACTCAGTCACCTTTTCAATATTCTATTAGCTTGAAACAAGTCATAGATTCTGCCCAGATTCAAGGGGGAGAACATAGTACAAACTCAGAAGATAAGGGCTTGGATCATCTTAGAATTCTACCTATCACTACATTATTGGATATATTAAAAAACCGATCTTTTACTATTTCAAAGTCATGAATTTAGTGGAACTTTTTCCCAGTTGGATATTACTTCATAATTTCTGGATCAGTTTTCCTTTTTAGTATCTTTAACTCTCTGACAGAGTTATTCGCAGTTCATTGTCATTGCCTATTGTCGTGGTATAAAAATGTGAATTAAGATTTTCTAACTCTAATAACAGAATATATAGTTACTACTAAAAAAATAAATAGAATAAGCTAATCCTAGAAACTCAAATATCTGAGCTTAGGTGGCTTTATAAACATCAAAAATTTAGAAAAGCTTGAATTAGAAAATAAAACATATTTTCAGGGAGAACAATGAGAATAAACTATGATGAGATAAGTGGCTTTTTTCCAATTACATTTTCTCTGAAAATGATTAAAGATGTATTGATGCTCTAATCATTTATTAAAAACAGTACTTTTCTTTTTCAATTTTAATGAATGTGTATCTATAGAGTAGTAGTCTATCTTTTATTTTCTAGTTTTTTTACTTTTGAATTCAATTTTTATATGGTCAAATTTAGAGATATACATATATAATATACATATATAATATGCATATATGATATGTATTATATTAACAGATAATTGTAACAGATAATATTATGAAATAACAGTGATAATCCTGATACAGTTCTTACATATCAGCTTTAACAAATGCAGAGAGACTATAACAAACCAGTAGAGATAAAATATACTTTTCAATGACAGGTTATAGGAGAATTAGCCATTTGTAAAATAAAATAAAAATCAAAAAACTGTTTCACCTTACTACACAAAACAATATTTTTTAAAAGGAAAAGGAGTCAACTATGTATAAAACACTACAGAAAAATCTAGGAAAAAAACAAGATCATTTATCTGAAGGGAGTCTTTTTGAACATATAAATAATGAAAATCAATAATGAAAATCATTTTGAAAAAGATAAACATTTTTAAGCAAATAAAAATTTAAGCTTCTTGGGTTAAAAAGCAGTATAAAACAAAATTAAAATAACAAGTGGAAAAAATAAAAGAGAAGCTAATTTCCTTTTCTTGTAATTCATTAAGGAAAATTCTAACTATACCAATAAACAATAAAGATCACAAATAGCCTTATGTCTTTCCAGGGGTTTAAATTGTTATAATGTTTTAATTATTTTCTCATGCAAATCCTAAGTATCGTAATATTATTGCTATTTCTTTCAAATATTTGTATATAATTTTGTCCATTTATTTAATTGTACCAGCTGACATAAAACTACTAAATAAATAGAGTTAATAGGAGAAAACAGTTAATAATAATTCTTTAGCATACTTTTTTATTTCTTCCATGTCCTCAGATAATTTTTCTCTGTTTATGGAGTCTATTTTTATACGAATATGTAAAACCTTCCACTCTCTGTTATTTTCATATTTATTAGCACCATGCTATACAAATAATTTTAACTCATTTCGTCCTCTATAACTGATGTTTTTTCTCAATTGGTATTTTTTAAGTTTTTTTTGTAATTTGACAACAAAAATTGTGTTCGTATAATAATGCTATAAATGTCTTAGATTTCCCCCCAGGAACCCAATATTGTAAAGTATTTATTAGATCTATTATATCTCTGATTATTAATTATAAATTTTTATCTTTTTCCTCTCTTATTTAGTTATTTTCTACTTTCTTGATTTGAATGTCATATTTATTTTCAATGTTTAAAGACTAGGTATATCTTTGGTGATATGTCTATTAAGCTTTTTAGCTCATTTTCTAATATTTTTTTTTTCTTGTTGAGTTTTGTGTTCTTTATTTATTTTGGTTAACAGTTTGTTTTTCTTTAAATCAGAGATATCTTCTGCAAGTATGTTTTCACGATTTTTGGCTTATCTTGTCATTCTCTTAAGATGTCTTTTACACAAAATAAGTTTTTCATTTTAATGAAGCCTTGCTTATTTATTATTTCTTTCATGGATTGTGCATTTGATGATGTATCAAAAAAGATATCACTTCCTCAAGATATGTAGACTTTGTCTTATTTTCTAGGAGTTTTTTAAGTTTTGCATTTTATATTTAGGTCTTTCATCTACTTTTGAGATTTTTTTGTGAAGTGTGTAAAGTCAGTATATATATTCATTATTTACATGTGGACATCCAGTTGTTCAAGCATCATTTGTTGAAGAGAGAATCTTAACTCCATTGTATTGCTATTGCTCCTCTATCAAAGACCAGTTTTCTGTAATTATAGGGGTCTACTTCTGGGCTATCCTTTCTGTTTCATTGATCTTACTTGCTAATACTTTCACCAATACTGCAATGCCATAATTATTATAGCTTTATTATAAATATTAAATTTGATCGTGTCAGTCCTCCATCTTTGTTTCTCAGTATCGTATTGGCTATCCTTATTCTTTGCCTCTTCGTATAAACTATATTTATTTATTTATTTATTGATCATTACTGAATTTTTTGACTCTAAGATACAATTGTTGTTGTGTTAGTTTGTTTCACATTTAAACATCTCTGCACTCAGGTGCTCAGGGAAACCAGGCAGCCAGTGGACATACTTATTATTGCCTATGCAGCCTCTTCATATAAACTTTAGAGTCCACTTGTTCATGTCTACAAAATAACTCATTGGGATTTTGATTGAGATTGCATTTAATCTAGAGATTAATTTGTGAAGAATTGACATCTCAACGATATTGATATATTCTGATAACATGGACTATATATCATCTATTTAGTTATTTGGGTAGTTATTTATTTAGTTATTTCACCAGATGTTTTTAGTTTCCCTCATGTATGTCTTTTTCATATTTTGTTAGAGTCACGCCTAAGTTTTCCACTGTGGGAGATACTAATAACAAAATAAATTGTGTATTTAATTTCTCATTCCATTTGTTCATTGCTAATTTAAAGTGATTGACTTTCGTATATTAACCTTGTATTCTTCAAACCTTTTATAATCACTTATTAGTGTAGACATTTTTTGTCAATTCCTTCAGATTGTCTACATAACTAATATGTCATCTATGACCAGAAACAGATTTACTTTTTCTTCCCTATCTACATAATTTTGATTTTATTGTCTTATTGCATTAACTACTACTTCCAGTACAATATTAAAATGGAGTGGTGAGAGGGGAGATTCTTGCCATGTACATTAGCGTGGATATTATAACCACTTAATTGACTGTCTGGTCGTTAAGATTACTGTACCTTGTGTCCCAGATGTTACTGGAGTCTCATAACAAATTGCTGTTTTACTAGTCTACTCATCTCATAATTCCATTATGATAATATTGCCTGTGCACATTATGAATTGGTTGCATTTTATAATGCTCCCTCCTTGATTGAAATTGTGAAGTATCCCAGTTCTTTAATTGAAACTTGAGTTATATTTTAATCCATAATAATACTTAGAAAAAACTGTAGATCTTATTGAATATATATTTGTAAATTAGCTCTTGAAATAATCGCTAATGCAAAATACAGTCAGTTACTTTACATAGACTTATATTACGGTGGTGACATCCATCTTCGATAATGCCTATCATGTTACTGACTTATTAGAACATTTCATGTTTTCTAAATTGTGCTATAAGTAATAAAAGCTCAATATTCTTAGAGGAAGGAGATGTTTCACCAGTCAGGTAAACTTGGAACATGTTATTTTATATCTTCCTCTTGGAAATTTATAATACACCTTAACCTTTTAAAGCTCAAGGTGACTCTGCCAGGAGTAAATGAAATTTAACATATTGTAATCATTTTTTCCAGATGGAAGAGTGCATGTCACATTAATATCCAGCAAATGTATTTTTTATTTTATCCACATGTTTATTTTTATCCAGATAAAATTAATGGCAAATGGCACAATATTTTTAAAAAAATTATAACCTAAATTTGTTGTGTATATAGATTATTTTACAAGTTTCTTAATGTTTCCTTGTTTTCAGTGTTTCATTCCAAAGTCTTCCTCGACACAGTTAAGAAAGTGCTTATTTTAAAACTCAACTCAAATGTGATTGTGTCACTGTCATTCTGAAGAATGTCAACCATTTTGAATATGTCTAAAATTCTTAACATGACCTTTATGAACTTTAATGACATACATTATTTCTACCTTTTCAGACTTCGTTCTTCTGTTTCCCACACAGTCAGTGGTAATGGTCAGCTTTCTTCTTTCTTCCCTCTTTTCGCTTTCTGAGTAATCAAATACATTGCTATGACATGGGATCTACCTCTCTTCTCTCTTTTGTGCCTTTGTGCATGTTTTCCTGAATTCTTCTAAATGATGGTATATTACAAATCTTCTAGGCCAGAACTTCAATAAGTTACCAACATTCAGGGTTAAAAAAAAAGAGATATTGTTCAAAGTAATTTTTTTTCCAAAATATCTTAACCACTTACAGATATAAAATCTCTGGATGTGTTTATTTTTTACTCAAAATGATGTTTAACATCCATGATAGCCTAACCTAAAATTTCATTACTTTATTCCCTATGAAATGTATGGAGCTGTTGATGAACATAAAGCTAGACTCAATAGTAATAATAGGGTATACTAAGCATGTTTTCACTCGCAGAACATATTTATGGGTAAGCACAGGATATTTTCCATGCATATAAAAAATGAATTTATGTATCGTCTAATATATAATTACAAACACAAAATTATTTTAGTGGCACCCTTTCTGAATATACATTTAATTCCTGTATCATTGAAGAGAGAAATATAAGGATGTAGAAGTAAATTCTGAGGGATATAAAAATTATTTTTCAAAGTAGTCTCTAGATTGACCTAATATTACAAAAAAAATATTCTACCCTATTTTCTACATATTCTCCCTTGTATACCCAATGCCTGAGAGAATGCTTATTGCATGGTAGACAATAAATAGGTTGCACTAAATTAATAAATAAATGAATAACAAATGATTCAAGTTTTAAAAAACATAGTGTCTCAAGATGACTTGTTCTTTTGAGGCTTTTCTTCTCCACATCCTCAAATACGTAAATAATGTTTTTAGCACTATTTAACAAGTTTTAATCTGATTAAATCTTCAATGGTTTTGTTTCTGTTGATTGTAGTATATCCATCTGAATTTTTGCATTCAATAAATTTGGCCTATTTATTATCGAAGAGGATTTATGCTAGAAGTTATCAACTGAATCTTTACAAAAATGATGTATATCATGCTCCCTGTTTCAAGTTTCTTCTAGAACGAATATTAACATCCAGTTTGGTTAAACTAATCATTGGTGAATAAGTGGTCTTTTTTCCTATGTAGCAGTGTGTTTTTTTTGTGTCTGTCAGACAATGTGCTACTTATTTTGTCTGGATTACTTCATTAAATTCATAAACAGCAATAATAATAAGAAAATATCTTTTCAAGGGACGGTGGAAACTAAAGCTTGGAGTTGTTAAATAAATAATGTGAAGATACTGGCAAAAGGGTAACGGACTTAGAATTTAAACCCAGAAAATCTCTCTCTCTAGAAGTTGTCTTCAAGTACTACACTATATTTCCCCCCTCATATTCTTTTTCAAAGTAAATATAGACTCTAGCATGGTATCTATCTGGTACAGAGTAGGAGCTCAAATAATTGGTTGGAACAGGATCCATTATGTTATAATAGCAAATACTGGGAATATAAACTCATCTTTTTAATAATAAGAAGAATGTAGAAAGTTTGTACAGAAATCACTTCAGATATTCATTTCAGCTCTTTATGGATGTATAATATTTATATGATTGGCAGGAAATGGAATTAACTTATTATCATGAAAATTTTTGAATCCGATGCCATCTAGATGGATATGTGAGATATTCAAGTTTAAATATTTGAACAGTATTTTAAAAATATAAGTTGCAATTATATGGGAAGTTAATACAGAGTTTAAATCTTACAAATTGTTTCAAAGTTCTTTTAATATTAGATTATTTAACCACAACATAATCTATTCAAAATTTACAGTTTTAAATTCTACACACCCTCTACTAAATTTGTATCAATTATTGACATCGTTTAGAGAAAACAAGGGTCAAAGGTAATGTAAACTCTTAATGCTCATTTCTGTTTACTTAATAGATTCAATACGAATACTTATACCTTAAAATCTTAAATTACACATTTTTCATTCAAAAATTGTAACTTTTCTCCAAAAATTCTTTGTTTTTTATATTCTATCTACATCAGTGCTAGCACTTTTTCACAAATATGTTAAGTTCTTACATTCTGTTTCACCTATTTTCCACAGGTTCAGTTAAATGTTTTATTTGCAAAGTTTTTATGCCTTATTTAAAATATATGTATAAAAATTTGGAACTAACATAGTCAATTCACCCACTCCCCCTGTATTTCTTTCCAGGAGCTGGAATACCAATCTTCTTTAGTCATCACAACCCCTTCAAGTATATTAGTCATAAACTTAATCTTTTCAATACATAAATATTTATATATTTCTAAAATAAATACATCCTTTTTGAGATCTGCAAAGTTGCTCCAGATCTCTAAATGTTCCAACAATTTGTCCTGGTAACTCTATATATCCTTTCAGATCACATAATTATTTTATGTGAGGGGCTGAGGACACTCAATTTTAAATAAAAGGAATTAATTTAACTTTGCTATTGAAGATATAAATAGCAACCAGTCCAAAATAGACACAATCAACAACTACAAAATACAGTTAGTCTTAGAAGGCATTCATTAAAATAATTATTTAAAATGAAATTTAGAGCAAGCAGCTACAGCCCCCCTTCCTGCTCTATAACATCCTTTTTCTTGACTTAATTTTTTTCTTTGTACTGATAAGTTTTTATATGCTTAATTTTTTCTTATGAAAAAGGTAAGTTTTATCTCTCTTAGGTCAACAGTTCCATCAAAAAATAGCCCAAGAGGTAAAAATTAAACCTCTCTACAGAACTATTTCCATTGGAAACAAAACTATTTAAATCATGTTTACAATCATAGGCACAAATAAAAATGAATAAAGTGCTGATACGTAGTACAACATTCATGAACCTAATAAACATTATACTGAGTGAAAGAAGCTAGCCATGAAAGAACACATGTTGTATGATTTCATTCAGAGGAGGGGTCCAGAAGAGGCAAATGTATGAAGACAAAATAGATTATTGTTACACATTGGTGAGTTTAGGAATGAGACGTGGCTGTAAATGAATGCTGAGTTTCCTTGTAGATTATGATGGTTAAGTTCTAAAATTAGAATGTGGACTAGTTGTACCCTTCTATAAATATACTAAAAATCAATCATTTTAAATTGATCAATGTTATGGTATGAAAGCTATATCTCAATAAATGACATATCAACCTCCCACAACTCCAAAAATTTCATTAAGATGAAAGGCACTAGCACCCTAGCAACTTTGAAAAAAACTACTGATCTAGAAGAAAAATGAATATCATTTTCTCTAACTATAAGCTTTCTCCTTGATTCATGCTTGATAATATTCTCAGCTGGAGATGGTGACATTGAAATTATCAGTGAACACCTTGAAGCTATTGAGTAAAGAGACTGAATCTCAAAGTTTTTTAAGGTGAAAGTCAATATTGAATGCAAAAATTTAACTATTTGATGTTCTTAGAAAGAAAAAAAAAGCTATTTTAAATTATCGCACTTTTCTCCTTTTATATTGGTGAAAAAGATTCTTAAAAACTTTCATTGTCTCCAGCATCAACACTGTAACTGTATTTTCTTATTTGTTGTCTACAGAGAGCTCAGAAGATAAAAATAAGTAGATGTGCTAATACTGGGTGACATAGTACAAGGGTTGCATTCTATTACTCAATTTGTGAAAACCTCATATCCTTGTTTCCCCTGGGAGGTAAATTAGCATAAACTTAGTGAATTGACGAGTAGATGATGGAATGGACTAATGGCTAACACAGCATATGGTATTGTGAAGGTAGCTGAATAATGTTTTTGGAATACCTTTAATTTTTCAAACCAGGTGTCCCATGAATATAGAGGACTGGATCTGATTGTATAGTAATTTAACTCTATAGTGAGAAAATTGCTCACTAAAATGGGGTGAATTATCTTTTCCCAAAATACGAAGTTTCCACTGCACTAATGCACTGGAAATGATTATTTACCAAGCGTCATTCTGATCCTTTGAAGTTAATCCAATTCACATGGTTAAAATGTGTATATCTAGTGACTATTTACATTGGCTAATACCATCTTTTCATGTTTAAATTTATATTTAAAATATTTGTGTTAGTGGATTTCTGTAGCTGCTGTTTTACAACCACTGGACATATGCATAGTAAAAAAATGAAGAATGTTAATAATGAGATAGTTTTTCAACTGTCTCATAGATTTTCAAAGTTAACAATTGCAACACTGGCAGAAATAAAAGAAATTAAAAAAAATAAAAATATATCATTCATAGAAGATATTTGGTTACTTGTTCCTCTATAAAATTTGCTAGTTGGGAGTGTCAATTGTGTTAATGGAGAGAGCAATTTTAAGCTGTAATCAGGATTAAGCCTCCGTAAGACTCTTCATTTTTCTTTTCCATTTGATGACAATTTTCTATAATTAATATCAGTCCTTTTTTTCATCAGCCAACTGCCTTGATATTACAAATAGTACATTGTGCTGTAGCTTTAGGTAAGGAGTAAATTAAGAACAGATGAATTCTTAATAATAGTCTTCTCTTACAAAATGTTCAAGATTATAAAACAATATGAGGAAATAATTACTGAGAATGTGAAAATATACTGGAGAAAATCCATCTTAAAGATATTTGGTGATTTTTTTCAAAAATTCCATTTATTTAAGTTCATCTGAGCCTATACATTTGCTTAGGCATGCCAAAATATCTTTAAAAAATGCATTGCAGTATATAGGAATTGTGTACGTGTCCATTCATAGATGAATATATATCTATTTTAATATTAGAAAGAGATTAAAAATGGACATTCAAAATCAATTGAATTTTAAACTTTTAAATGGGATTATTAGTTATGAACATGTAAAATTACTTCTAGTTTGTACAAGTGCAGTTAACTCATAGGAAGTTCAAATTTTTTGGTTTTGTTTTTTGTAGGAAACAAAAGAATGAAAACTTACACATGAAATTATTTCCAGTGGTTATGTTCCATCAGACTATAGGAGGAAAAATCATATTTATGCATATAGATTTCCTTTCTTTTCTCTCATTATTAACTTTATTCTGTATAATATACATATTCTCTGTTGTTTTTTAAATGAATAAATGTATTCAAAATAAAGCTGTTGTGATCATTCATATTTGGAGAACTTTGTTTTGTAAACATTTAGAGGCACAAAGAGTGAAAACATGAATTTTAAATTAGATAACTTTTTTTCTTTTTCTTAAAATCATTACTTAATGATTCTAAAAGCTTCGACTGAATCTAAATGATTCTTTATTCTGGGAAATATAAGTCTAGCTTTGAGTGAATATGGAATTAAAGTTGTTAACTATAAGTAAGATAAAACAAAATGACACAAAGTGATCAAAGATGTAGTGATATAAATATGAAAAAATACATTTAATTCTGATTAACAGCCAGAATATGAATATCCTGTCTTTTGGCTTTCTTTCAGTGAAACTGGGATATTAACCCTGATCATTGACCCAGTCAATACACCTTAACAAAAAAGTTATAAATTAAGTAATAACATTTCAATTTAAACAAGTACCTCTTGGAACTACAGATCGAGTAATGAAATACATAATGCAGTGGTGTTCTCCTTGGAAAATTCAGTTTTTCCTATTGTGTGTTATACAAAATGAATATATCTCTTTTAAAAAGACAAAAAAAATCACTTAAAAGAAGCATTCTTTTAAAAACAAACTCTAACCTCCATACAGATAGTAACTTAAAATGTAATAATCCCTAAAACATGGCTTTGAATTATGTTCATAAATAAGAATGATCAACATAAGGACAAAGGTATGACTGGTTTATTTCATCATCTTCCTACATAAATTTTACTTTGCGTGGTAACAAACTTTTAGAAAATTAGCATTTATATGAGCACAGTAAATCTTTTACTAACTGAAGTTAAATGATCCTTTGGTAAGTGACAATGATGATTTCTAAACTGAAACTATTTTTTAATTGTCTTATGCTATCATCTGGTCTTGAACAGAACTTGCAGAGCCTATATTTAAAATTTTTGTTTTTTACTAAAATTATGAAAACTCTGCCAAGTTTTTTGTGTAAAGTATAAAGTGACTGTAAGTTTGGGGTTTTTAGAATTCCTGAGTGGCCACAAAAGGGAAAAAAAATTCTGAACCTTTTAGGCTTATAAAAAGTTGAAAGTTAGGCAGTACTTATATTTAGAGCAGACACAGTTGAACAGTTTCAGGTTACTGCATGAGCTTAGTAGAATAACAAAATGTTGCTACTGCAGAAATAAGTTACTCTGTCACTTGGGACTGGCAAAAGAACCTACTTACATTTGAAAGAATATCAAAGAAACTAAACTCAACAGTTGAAACAAAAACTGAACAAAAAAATTGCATTGCTTCATGAAAAAAGTGATAGGAAATAATTTAACTATAATATTTTACTTTTTATTTAAATGCATGCATAAAATAAAATATTTGTATAAAGTTCATAAAATTGTTTTGTTTTGTTTTCAGTTCAAATAAAGCCTGTTTTAAGTGGAGAAAACCACAGTGTGGAATGAGCTAACTATTGGAACTAAACTCCAAATCATTTTAAAAAAAAAATTAAGTGGTATTTAGTAAGATTTTTAAAGTATCAAATGTACTATTACTATATGCAAAACTTTGTTGAATAAATGTTAAATCCACAGTATAAACAAGCAGGAATAAATTATATTGCCCTTTAAAGATAATTTCAAAGTCCAACATTTAAATTTTAAGCCTTTACATTTAAAGCTCTGATCTAGAGTCAAAATATCATAAAGGTCACATGTCCAACTTATTTATTTCTCAGTTTTGTTAAAACACAAATTGCATTTCCAGTGACCATGAGCTTTATTACTGAGTAAAAGCTGTTTCAGTTTTGTATACTGATATACTTACATTTCATAAAAGAAATTTGTATGTTTATGTACTTATGGAGGAAGATTTCTGAGTTAAGAGCAAACATTTCAAAGGCAACTGGAGTTGATAAAGGTAATTGATCTATAATTCATGTGAATGAATGCATGTTTTATATTACATTTTAGTTCTCTTTCAAGATAAAGTTTTAATATTTGCTTTTTGTTTTGTAATCATATTTACAATCATCTTTCAGAGATTATTTCTATGTTTTAATCGTTTTTTTTGGCTGAGTGCGCAGCATACAAAAGTTCCCCAATCAGGGATCTAAGCCACAGCTGTGATAATGCCAGATCCTTAACCTGCTGAAGCACCAGGGAATGACTAATTGGTTTTAGCATTCATACTTAGTCCTTTTATATGATGGATTTTCCATTTATTAGTTCTTTACTATTTTTACTATCTCCATTGTGTACAACTATCAGTTTGTCAGGACTGTTGTAACAAAGTACCACACACTGGGTGTCTTAAATTTTTTTGTCTTACATTTCTAGAGGCTAAGAGTAGGAGATGAAGATTTTGGCAGAGTTTGTTCCTTCTGAGAGCTATGAAGGATCTGATGTATGTCTCCCCAAGCTCCCCATCCCTCCATCCTCCCCACCCCCACAATCGGATGTTTCTGGGCTTCAGCTGAATTTCTCCAATTTCTGTCCTTATCTCCACAAGATGTTGTTCCTGTGTCCCACGTATATGAGTGTGTGTGTGTGTGTGTGTGCGTAAACCTTCTCTTTATATAAGGACATCAATCATATTGGATTGGAGCCCATACCACTCCAGTAAGACCTCATCTTAACTGATTATATTGGTAATGAGCCAATTTCCAAATAAGGTCACATTCTGAGGCACTGTGGTTTAGGACTTCAACCTAAGAATTTTGGGGGTGACACAATTCATATTCACATCACAGTAAGCATATTTTCAATTAAAATAATCTATTGGTGGAATAATGTGGGTAGTAACGTATTTTAGCCTTTCATTGCTGAAAATATTGTTTAGTTCCTTTCATATACAAACAACAATTTTGCTGGTTATAAAATTTTTGAATCAGCCTTTTGACAAAACAAGTTGAAGACTATACCCTATAATTATCTGGTTTTGAAGTCAGGATATATTTTTTTTTCTTTTTAGGGCTGCACTGGACTACACCACAGCCACAGCAATGCGGGATCTGAGCCATGGCTGCAACCTACACCACAGCTCATGGCTTTGCTGGATCCTTAACCCACTGAGCGAGGCCAGGGAACAAATCTGCATCCTCATGGATAATAGTCAGGCTCAAACTACTGAGCCATAGTGGGAACTTCTAAATTGTATTCATTTATTTTTTTTGTGGACATTTTTCCTTCTTGCCTATCTACCTGAAGGCATTTTTTTCTTTATCATAGATATTTTTATATTTACTTGCCACAGAGGAAACCAATTTAATTTGCAAAATCTGATAGTATTAGTTAAGATGTGGGTTTTGCCATTAAAACAGATGGGCATAGTTCACAAGAGCTTAACTCCTATAAAAGTTTGTTTCTTGTTTAACTCTCTGTCTTATAAAAGATCCTCTGTGTTGAAGGCTTTTCTCCATGAAGTCATCAGGGACCCAGACTTGGTCTACCGTGATGCTAGTGACTCTCAATATCTGGCTTTCATTTTCTGGTCTGAAATGCTTGTTCCATTTGCTGCCTTTTTAACCCCACTACAGTGACAGAAGGGAGAAATATAAAGACATGGCTATTTGCGTTAAGGGCACTGACTAGAAGTTGTACATATAATGTTTGCTCCGATGCTATGGAACAGAAGTTAGACACATAACCACAGTCAGCTGCTGGTAATATGGAGAAATGTACTCTTTCCACAGGGACTCAAGCACTCAACTAAAAATTCTATTAATATAGAAGAAAAAAAGACATTAGGGCACATATAGTAGGTGCCTATAGTCTACACTGTTCTTCTCTTAAATATTCATTTGTAACCTACTTCTCATGTGTTTGAATGTTCTTGCCTTTTTCTCTAGGGAATCAACCTCAATGTCCCATCCAGTTACTGAATCCTTCTCAAAGTCCAGGATCTCTGGAAAATGTCCAGTCATACTTGTTAGACTTGAATGTGGTTTATCATGGCTAAGCATCCTTTAAACTAAAAGACAAATTATCCGTCTTGTTCTGATCACCACCCCCTTCTCCAACATACATATCTAATACATAATATAATAAGAACATATCAACAGCAAACCTTACAGGTGCTATAGCAAAATGATGTCAGTGGACCTCAGCTACTTCAGGCCACCAGAGGAGGGCGCTTCACTGCAAAGTTCAATTTATCCATGGGTTAGGCAGTGGGTCAGTGACAGAGTGATGGTCCATGCTAAGGAAGCAGAAGTGCATCTTGGTCTCACTGTCTACCCCCTGCCAGAGCATCAAGGCATCATCCAGGGTTATCCCCTCAGACATCTTATTAGGCTCTGATGCAGATTCTGGCTGACTCCATTGTGGACCCCTCTGCATGGGAACAAATGGAATCCTTCTCAACATAAGGGTTTCTGGAGAGCAAATCCTCAAACACATTTTGACAGACTTCCAGTGTGATGCATCAGTCCCTCTCTGAGTCACACAAGTGGACCATAAATCTTAGCTTCTCTTTGGCACACCTGCACGTGCTCCTCCTCCATGGTGGTGTGACTGGGTTGGAAGTAAGACATAATGGTCATGAAGTCCTCAAAATTTATCTCCTGGCCCAGACCACTGGGCCCCTTACACATATTTGTGTTGTTAAAGAAGGTAAATGGATTTGAACTGAGATCCAGGTCTGGAATTTTATTGAAGTTCCTGTTAGGAATGGTGAGCTGAACTTCACTCAGTTTCTTAAAACTCAACTGGAGCTTTGGCATCTAGCCTGTTGAGAAGCCTGTCTTGGCCATTACTCCCGCACCTGTACAGACATGAGATAGGTAGTGCCCAACATGGTCCTGGCAGCAAGTGTGGTAAATGAATTTCCCAGAGTGCTGGGGATAGCACTGGCTCTGCAGCGTCTGGTGAGGCCTTGGGTCCACTATGGGTGAGGATGCCAGGGGTAGGTGTGAGCCACAGGCCAAGCAGCTTAGGCAAGGGAAAAAAATAGCCATCTAATAAGAAAGAAGGAGGTAAAACTGTCACTATTTGCAAATGACCATGATATTATATATTAAAAACTCTAAAGATTCCACCAAAAATCTGTTATAACTAATAAATAAATTCAGCAAAGTTACAGGATACAAAATCATATTTTAAAAAAAAAACTATTGTGCTTTTATGCACTAACAAGACTATCAGAAAGAGAAGTGAATAAAACAAACTCATTTACAATTGCATCAAAAGGAATAAAATATCTAAGAATATATTTATCCAAGGAAGTGAAATACCTGTACACTGAAACTATAAGACACTGAAGAAAGAAATTGAAGACAAAAGTCAATAGAAATGTAGTCTGTGCTAATGGACTGGAAGAATTATTATTGTTAAAATGACCATACCACTAAGCAAGCTACACATTAACAAAATCCCAATAAAAATCCCAAGGTCGTTTTTCAAAGAAATAAAACAAACAATCCACAAAGACCCCCCAAAACCAAAGCAATCTTGAAAAACAACAAAGATAAAGGCAACATACTTACAGATTTCAAACTATATGACAAAGCTATGGTAATCAAAACATCATGGTATTCATATAAAAACAGACAATTAGATGGATGAAAAGAGAGACCCTAGAAATGAATTCACCCATATACGGTCAAATAATTTATAGCAAAAGAGCCAAGAATGTAAAATAGTTGAAGGAAAGTATTTTCAGTAAAAGGTGTTCGGAAAATTGGGCAGTCACATGCAAAAGCATAAAATGTGACCCCTGTCTTATATGATGCACAAAATTATCTGAAAATTGATTATAAACTTGAACATAAGACCTGAAGCCATGAAAATTCTAGAATAAAGCCTAGGTGGTAAGTTTCTTGACATTGGCCTCAGTGATGATATGTTTTGGATTTGACACCAAAAGCAAAGGCAACAAAAGCAAAAATAAATAGGTGGGACTATATCAAACTGAAAAACTTTTGTACAGCAAAGGAAATCATCGAAATGAAAAGCAATCTACCTAGTGGGAGAAAATCTTTGCAAATCATCTGATACAAGATTAATATCCAAAATGTATAATTAGCAATAGAAAAAAAACCCACAAAATATCAAAAAATCCAATTAAAAATAGGCAGAGTATCTGAATAAACATTTTTCTAAATAAGGCATACAGAAGGCTAACAGGTACATGAAAATGTGCGCAGTGTCACTAGTCATCAGGAAAATGCAAATAGAAACCACAATGAGATACACTTCAGACCTATTAGGATGGCTATTATCAAAAAAACAAGAATAGCGAGTGCTGGAGAGTAAGTGGAGAAAAGGGAATGCTTGTGCATGTTAGTGGGAATATAAATTGGTACTGTCACTATGGAAAACAGTATGGAGATTCTTAAAATAAGTTAAAAACAGAGCAATCATATGATCCGGTAATTTTAATTCTGGTGTTTATCTTAAGGAACAAGACAATAATTCAAAAAGATAATGTACCGAAATATTCATACAGCATTATTCACAACAGCTAAGATATGGAAGCAATCTAAGTGTCCATTAATGGATCAGTAGATAAAGAAGGTGTGAGATATATGTACACATATATATGTATATAAAATATAATGTAATATATATTTATTTATAAAGTAAATCAGGATCCCAAGTTTCTGCAGTGCAACATATTTTATGAATGTAAAATTTAAAGAAACAGCTTATAATCACAAATACTGACCAGAAAGTTACTTGATAATTTTGCGTAATGATATATTTTTCATAAATATAAGATATAGAAGGAGGTTATAAATGTCATAGAAAAATAGTTCCATGTGGAAACTTTGGAATAATTCACCCCTAAAAAAATAAAGGAAAATATAAAGAACACTATTTTGGAATTGTATTTTTGTACATTTTTACTTATATATACTGTTCTGCCTAGAAATTGAGACTGCCATATCTTTGTGTTAATAAACCATTTTGCTTCTACTATCCTTTTAATATTTTATGTCAGCATGGTCAGGCCCATCTCCTGAAAGAAGCAAAACAGTATAGAATCCAAGAGCACTAATGATCCAGCCAGAACTTTTATTTCACATGTGGGCTCTATCATGTCTTACCCTTTCTGACTTCAGCATGTTATTTAGTCTCTCCTTGGACTGGGATGGAGTAACCCTACTTCCTCAAACAACTCATTATCAGTTTTTCTCATACCAGGTAATTGGTACTGAACTACTGTTAGGTGGACAGAATAGGCACAGGACACATTTCTTTTCTGACTGTGTACGCAAGGACTGGTAATCACATAAAAGCTTCATGCAAACCCTCAACAATCATAGTCCAGAGGCTGATTTAGGGGACATTGATATGAGAAATTCCATAAAGGAGTTTCTTGAAGGGAGGGAGTTTTCAAATTCCAGTTCCTCTCTTTTGCCCTGTTGCTCCCAAGCCTCTTTGGGTCCAGCAGAAGACTTGGGAATCCTCTGCCAGCTCCCTGAATTCTGCCTGAAGATGGCCACTCAGCACAGGTTGAGGACAAGGGCTGACAAATGGTCACCAGCTATACCCATGACTCAGGGCCCAAAAGCCAGGCAAAACTCTGGCCACAAGGGCCACTTCCTGCTCTCCTAATTGGGAGGGTGCCACTGTTTCCTCTAATTGTCAGTTCAGTGCCTGTGGCAGAGGTGGAGAGGTGAGTCCTTCAGATCTTCCTAGCTTGGCCTGCCAGCCTTCTTTTGCTCCTCTGCTCCCATGCTCCCTGAACCTTTTCTTATCCTGGTAAATCCCCTTTCCTCTAATTAAAGTCTCTTCTTACCCCTTTGGGGATGCATGGAAAAAGAAAAGAGAGAGAGCTAAAAAGAGAATTACTCAAATTTCACAAATTATTACCTACTCTTTAAATAATTACACTTATTTTCTTTAGGATTGTAGACACTGACATCAGAGGGGTAAATTTGTTTTTTTTTAAAAAAACTCAAATCTGTTCAAATATCTATTCACCTTCTAATCTTTGTGTGCCAGGTGCATATTTTGCCATCTAAGACCATCTGTTGAAAACTTATTTTAATTAATTTGTTTATTTATTAACTTTAGGATGTCCATATTTTCAAGTAGTCTTGATAGATTCATTAATTTCCTATACAATTTTAAAAAGTTTAAGACCATGTTTGATACTGAGGTAAAATCATGCATGTGGGTTGGAGTTTTTGGTATATTTCTCTTATAGAAAAAATGTTGACAGAGAACTATATTTATTTACTTTTGAATTTGCTTTGCTCCTTTGTGTTTTACATATGATAGGTAATGCTTATTGAGGGCTTGTTAGAAATGTTTTCAGTACTTTAATAGTTACTTCATTTGATTTTCATGACAATTTTATCAGGTAAAATATGATTCTCTTTTACTTGGGAAGTGAGGCCCAAGGTCATACAGTTGTAAATAAATCACACCCCCTCAGATATTTCACCCATGATATATCTATGCTTACTCTTGCCCAGGAAAAACTAGATAAATATGTCCTGCCCATGGTACAGACTAAAGTGGAAGAGGGGTAGAATGTGCTATTGCATTGCCTTACAGTTTAGTTTTCTGACACAACTCAAGTTTCTCAAAAGATCTGTCCAGCTGCATAAAATTGCCACTTGAGCTTTCTTCAAGGAAGCTCCTATGAGTGCTCTGTGTACATGGTTGTTTGTGTACAGCCTGGAGCTTTCTTGTACATCAGACATTTAGGAACAACTGAAAAGGTCAAGAGACAACAGGGATTCTTTGGTAGTTGCTGATGATGGAAGAGCCATGGCTGGAAGAGGCCATTACTCTTGACAGTAGCCCTATTGGGAGCTCCAGAACGATACTAGGAGCCAATGCCAGGAAAACTTAAGGCCAGAAATAAAACTACCCTGTGTATGAGTGGTATTCACTACGGTTCTGATGGTATAGGGAGCAGACTTTATTTCTTCAGTCTCCTTTTCTCCAAACTTTGTAGAAATGGATTTGATATTAGATGCTAAGAATTTAGCTTTAACATTTTTTGTCTTTCAATATGTTCTCATTTACATAATTTTTCACTCCATGGCTCAGTGGGTTATGAACCTGACCAGAATCCAGGAGGATGCAAGTTTGATCCCTGGCCCCTCTCAGGGTGTTAAGGATCTGGCATTGCTGTGAGCTGCAGTGTGGGTTGCAAACATACCTTGGATCCCACATTGCTGTGGCTATGGCTTAGTCCTGCAGCTATAGCTCAAATTTAATGCCAAGCCTGGGTTTAATTGCATTAAAAATTAAAATTTATATTCTTTTCAAGTACACCTGGAGCATTCTCAAAGATTGATAACATACTGGGGCACAAAACTAACCTCAAGAAATTTAAGGGTATAGAAATTATTTTAAGCATCTTTGACCATTAAGGCATAAAACTAGACATCAACCAGAGGAAAATAAATAAGAAAAAACTGACTACATGGAGACTAAACAACATGCTACTAAAAAATAATGGCTCAGAAAGGAAATCAAAGAAAAATTAAAAAATAACTCAAGACAAATGAAAATGAAAACACAACTGTTCAAAATCTGGATGATGCAACAAAAGCAGTTCTTAGAGGGAAGTTCATAGCGATACAGGCCTTCCTCAAAAAAAAAAAAGAAAAAAGAAAAATGTCAAATTGACAATTTAACCTACCACCTAAAAGAATTACTGAAAGAAAAACAAACAAAACCTAAAGTCAACAGAAGGAAGGAAATCATAAAAATCAGAGAGAGAATGATAATAAAATAGAGATTCAAAGAACAAGATAAAATAAATAAAACAAAGGAGCTGTTGTTTGAAATGGTTAAAGAAAATTGACAAACTTCTGTCCAGACTCACCAAGAAGAAGAAAGAACTCAAACAAAGCAAATGAAAAAAGGAGAAATCTCAATAGATATTGCAGAAATACAAAAAAACCATAAGAGAATACTACAAACAATTGCATGCCAACAAATTTGACAACCTAAAAGAAATGGTCAACTTTCTAGAGACATACTGCCTGCCAAAATATAATCAAGAAGAAATAGATCAATTAAATAGACTGATCTCTAGAAATGAAATTGAATATGTAATAGTAACACTCCTTGCAAACAAAAGTCCAGGACGAGATGGCTTCATAGGCAAATTCTACCAAACATACAAAGAAGAACTTATACCCATCTTTCTTAAACTTTTCCAAAAGATTGAAGAAGAATTCAGTAAAGTAGCAGGATACAAGATTAACATTCAGAAATTGGTTGCATTTCTGTATACTAACAATGAAATATTAGAAAAGCAATATAAAAAAGCAATACCTTTTAAAATAGCATACCCCAAAATTAAATACTTAGGAATAAACCTCACCAAGGAGGTGAAAGATTTACCTGCTGAGAACTATAAAATATCAATCAAATAAATTAAAGAGGATTCAAAGAAATGGAAAGATATTCCATGCTCCTGGATTGGAATAATTGATATCATTAAAGTGGCCATACTACCCAAAGCAATCTACATATTCAATGCAATACCTATGAAATAACTCATGACATTTTTCGAAGAACTAGAACAAACAATCCAAAAATTTATATGGAACCATAAAGGACACAGAGTTGCCAAAGCAATCATGAGGAACAAAAACTAAGCAGGAGGCATAACTCTCCCAGACTTCAGACAATATTATAAAACTTTAGTAATCAAGACAGTATGATACTGGTACAAAAACAGACATACAGACCAATGGAACAGAATAGAGAACCCAGAAATAAACCCAGATACCTATGGTCAATTAATCTTCAACAAAGGGGGCACTTCAGTAAGTGATACCGGGGAACTGGATAGCTATAGATAAGTCAATGCAGCTAGAACACACAATTCCACGATGAACAAAAATAAACTTAAAATGGCTTAAAGACTTCAACATAATACAAGACACCATAAAACTCCTGGAAGAGCATATATAGAAAAAACATTCTCTGATATCAACCACACAAGTGTTTTCTTAGGTCAGTCTCCCAAGGCAGTAGAAATAAGAACAAAATTAAACAAACAGGACCTACTCAAACTTGCAAGCTTTTTTACAGCAAAGGAAACCTTAATAAAAGAAAAGAAAGCTTATGAAATGGGAGAAAACAGTTTCAGATGATGCAAGTGACATGGGCTATTAATGTTTGCTCCAAAATATGCAAACAATCCATACAGCTCAACAGCAAAAATAAAACCCAAAAAACCCAAATGGAAATTGGGCAGAGGACATGAATAGACATTTCTTCAAAGAAGACATACAGATGGCCAACAGGCAGATGAAAAACTGCTTAACATCACCGCTTATTAGAAAAATGAAATTTAAAACTATGATGAGGTACCATCTCACACCAGTCAGAATGGCTATCATTAATAAGTCTACAAATAACAAATGCTCTAGAGTGTATGGAGAAAAGGGAGACCTACTATACTGTTGGTGGGAATGTAAATTGATACGACCAATATGGAGAACAGTATGGAGATACCTAAGATAACTAAATACAGAACTACCATATGATCCAGCAATCCCACTCCTGGACATATATCTGGACAAAACTTTCATTCAAAAAGGTACATGCACCCCTATGTTCACTGCAGCACTATTCACAATAGCCAAGATATTGAAACAACCTAAATGTCCATCAACAGATGAATGGATTAAGAAGATGTGGTACATAATACACAATGGAATAATATTCAACCATAAAAAAAACAAAATAATGCCATTTGTAGCAACATGGGTGGAACTAGAGATTCTCATACTTATTTCAAGTGAAATAAGTCACAAAGAGAAAGGCAAATATCATATGATATCACTTATATATGGAATCTAAAATATCTCACAATGAGCCTATCTACAGAAAAGAAACAAAGTCAGGGACATGGAGAAAAGACTTGTGATTGCAAGGGGGAAGGGAAGGGAATAGGATGGACTGGTGTTTGGGGTTAGTAGATGCAAACTATTGCATTTGAAGTGGATTAGCAATGAGATCCTGCTGTATAGCACAGGGAAGTCTATCTAGTCACTTGTGATGGAACATGATGGAGGATAATGTGAAAAAAAGAATGCATATATATATGACTGGATCACTTTGTTGTATAGACAGAACACTGTAAATCAACTATAATAAAAAATTAAAAAAACTAAAAACAATTAATTTAATTATATTAGTCTATCCTTTAAAGTATGAGAAATAAAACTGATCCATACACCAAAATATACTGAATCACTGATAATAAAATAGGTGAAGTTCTTCTTTTGAGAATATCTAAATCATGGAATGGAATTTAATTAAATAAGAAAATGTGTTCAATTTGAAGGGTCAATCTGTACAAGTTCATAGGTTTAAGAATTTGTAGTCATGATGGAAAGCTGTTTTATAATGAGGAAAATGAGCAAAACCTTTGATTTTATTCCATTAGCTTTTTATTTTTCAATCAATTTTGTTACTATGTAGCAATTAGTGTTATCTTTTTCTCCTTTAATATTTTTCTAGTTATTGTTTTAAACATTTTTTGACAGTTTATTTTATTTTATTTTTTTTTGGTATAATTTTATTTTTATTATTTTTTTTACTTCCTTATATATGTATTTTTTTTTATACTGCACAGCATGGTGACCCAGTTACTTATACATGTATACATTTTTTTCTCACATTACATGTTCCATCATAATTGACTAGACAGCTTTCCCATTGCTACATACCAGGATCCCATTGCTAATCCATCCTGAAAGCAACATTCTGCATCTATTTATGCCAAGCTCCCAGTCCCTCCCAGCCCCTCAAGCTCCCAGTCCCTCCCAGCCCCTCCCCTTCCCCCTTGTCAACCACAAATCTGTTCTCCAAGTCCATGATTTTCTTTTCTGTGGAAAGGTTCATTTGTGCCATATATTAGATTCCAGATATAGGTGATATCATATGGTATTTGTCTTTCTCTTTCTGACTTACTTCACTCAGGATGAGAGTCTCTAGTTCCATCCATGTTGCAGCAAATGGCATTATTTTCTTCTTTTTTATGGCTGAGTAGTATTCCATTGTGTATATATACCACATTTTTCTCATTATAAAACTGCTCTCTAATCATCTATCAGTGGACATTTGGGTTGATTCCATGTCTTGGCTATTGTGAATAGTGCTGCAATGAAACAATGCTCAACATCACTGATTATTAGAGAAATGTAAATCAAAACTACCATGAGATACCACCTCACACCAGTCAGAATGGCTATCATTAATAAGTCCACAAATAACAAATGCTGGAGGGGGTGTGGAGAAAAGGGAACCCTCTTGCACTGTTGGTGGGAATATAAGCTGGTACAACCACTATGGAGAACAGTGTGGGAGTACCTTCAAAAATTATACATAGAACTACCATATGACCCAGCAATCCCACTCTTGGGCATATATCCAGACAAAAATCATGTTTTAAAATTTTATGTTTGATTTATTAACAGATTATTAAATATGTTAAAAATAAATATTATTTTGTATATTTCTCCTGTTTTAATTTTATAGAGATTCTTGACTATGTAGGCTGGCATCATTCAGTTTTTGCAAGTTCTTAGCTATTATTTCCTTCCATAAAATTTCTGTCCTTTCCATTTCTCCTTTCCTTCCAGGATTCCAATTGCATGTATGTTTTAGATTTTCACTTTGTACCTTATTTTATTGTTTTGACCATTTCGCATTATTTTCCCTCTCAGTGCTTCAGTCAACAATTTTCTAGTTTAGTATTTTCCAGTGCACTCTTTTCTAGTTCACTAATCTTTTCTCCAACTGCATTTACTACATTTTAAAACCTATGCATGGAATTGACTATAATGCTCCTTTCAGCTTCTAAAAATGTGTGGAAATCTCTTCTCCCACTGATAAAATAGATCTTGCTCTTTTTATGTATATTTTACATCAATAAAAATTTTTATTAAAATGTAGATTCTATGATTACTCTCTTATTTATGAAAATATATTCATTCATCATTGAAATAAATTATAGCTTTAGAATTATATTTTTATAGGTGACTTGGTGGACTGTGTTCAATTATATTGACAGTATCTCTGCATTCATTAGTATTTCTAAATTTTCCTATGCCATTATTTCAATAGTCAGAAGTTTTACCATCAGAAATTACATTGGACATTGCTAAAGAAAATTTTAATTCCCTTTATTCTGTTTTATATTGTTGGTACATGATAGGGAAATTATTCTTGGAAAATTTTAATGATATCTGACAGTACAATATTGGAAAGTACAGCTTTATGTATAATTTTAGAAGTCTAATAATGTATATAAATAATATTCAGTATGTTTTACTTTATTTTTTATTTTATTTTATTTTATTTTTATGGCCACATCTGCAGCATATGGAGGTTCCCAGGTTCCCAGGAGTCAAACGGAGCTATACCTGCTGGCCTATACCACAGCCACAGCAAAGCCAGATCTGAGATGTGTCTGCAACATACACCACAGCTCAAGGCAACACCTGGCCTATACCACAGCCACAGCAAAGCCAGATCTGAGATGTGTCTGCAACATACACCACAGCTCAAGGCAACACCAGGTCCTTAACCCTCTGAGCCAGGCCAGGGATTGAACCCACAACCTCATGGTTCCTGGTTGGATTCATTTCTGCTGTGCCATGATGGAAACTCCTATTCAGTATGTTTTAAACAACTTGAATAGGTATGTCCCATATATTTTTAAGACCTCTTTCTTCATATATATATCCTGCACATACAATACATATATAATGGATATAGATGGATATATACATATAAATGTAGGTATAGAGAGAGTCATAGTATTGATGGATAATGGGACCCCTGGAAAAACTTTTTACTTTCTGTTCTTTTAGTGAGGAGAATTTGCTATCATTGACCTATGCACTATTGTTCTGATTCAACTGAACCCTCTTCCACCACTTTATCCTATGCATTTATTTCAACGTCTCAACTTGGAAGAGTACATTTGGAAAAAATTGAGTAAAAGAAGGAAATAAAATTTAGCAGGCATTGATTGAAAACAAAATGTATTATTTTACATTCCAATTTCTATTCCATACGGTGGTAATAAGATAAAACATAGTCAATTTTAAAATCATATTCTCCTTCTCCATTTACCATATTTGGGTAATGGTTTTACTTATTAGCCTCTTATAGTTACTCTATGCAGCTCCACAATTTCAGAAAATTCCCTCTGGAAAGTGATTCAGAACTTATGCTGCTAATTTTAAAAAAATTCTAAAAAATTAAAATTTTTGTGTTTCTCACTACTTTTTAGATGCTATAGGAAAATACATCGCTTCTTACCACAAGGAACTTACCGTATGACTATGAAAATAAGAGGGAGAGTTAGTGACAATAAAGTCAAGTATCTAATTCCAATGGGATTAGATTCTAATAATTTTCATTGTGTTTTATTTGTAATTCTATATTGGAAGAACAAAAGAGTAATATCAAATCATATATTACATGCATGAAATACAACTGTGGAGAGGTTGTGATATTTAAGCTTAGACCTTCCGTTTCACACGACAATGAAGTAGATGCTCTTCTGCAGTGCACAGGTGGGGATATTGTGCTTCTCAAACTTTACCTGTCCCAAGAACTAAGCACAAGAAACATGAACTGCCTTTTCAAAATTGGACTAGTCATAGGTGCAGTGATCAGAAAACCCAGTGCAGAAACTACCTCCCTAGAGAGTGCAGTCAGTTTGGAAACCACTCACATAACCAAAAATCAGGAATAACTCAGTACCTCTACAACTCAAGAAGGATGATTGGAAGACAGAGCCAAAAGGAAAGATTGATTAGTTTGCTTTGTGGAGAAAATGTTCTAAGTTTCATCAAAAACTGTCTAAGTTATTTTCTGGTATTTATGAAACAGCTAAAAGTAAATGAACTGAAGGTTTTGCTAATTTTTTTCATAAAAACAAGACAGTGAGGAATCGTGCAAACTCTATGTAGAAAAATATAAACCATAAAAATAAGACTGGAAGGGGAAAGAAAGGGGAAGATACAATGAACAGTCCAGTTTTCTCATTTTATAATCAGTAATCATCTTCTAATCAAGTACCATATCATACTGTTAAAAGTAGTAATACAAGAATGACTATATATTTAAAGATATAAAGTAGACATTAAATTAAATAATATAAAATGATATAGTTGAAATCATGAAGTGGGTGTTATAAGCACTTATGTCTCTCTCACTTCTCCTCTTTGGTCCCTGTAAGGAGTACTTTCTCCTTCCTAAGACTTAGTCTTGGCCAAAGAGATGTCAACAGAAAGGAATGTGGTTACTTCCGGGCTGACACCTTGAATACACGCTGCAGCCTCCTCCATGTTCACCTCCCTTGTAGAGTGGACATGAAGCATTGCATTGAGTAGAAGGTGCCACAAAATTGAAGTAGCCTGGGATTCTGAGCTGCCACGTGAAGAACAACTGCTTTGAAGAGATGCCCAGATTTTAAGGTACTTTCTGGAAGGCATACACTTTGCTGTGATAAGTCACTGAAATGTTGTGTACTTTTTACTGCAGTATAACCTAGTCTTTTCTGATTGACACAAAATAAGCTGTGGTTGGGACATAAGTAGAAAAGGAAGTCAATAGAGCCTGCCTAAAGATTTAGATAAGAATACTGCTAAATGTAATATCTATAAAGAGAGCCTCTAAAAATGTATAAACATTCCACATTATCTGGAAAAAAAACATAAACTTGCATCAAAGGAAACATTGTTTACATAGTGAAAAAAATTTTAAAGAACTGGGAGGAAATAAATGACATGATTAACCAAGCATGTATATCATTTAACTAAATGTAAATGGACTTAATCATTTAAAGTAAAAAAAAAAAAACTTTATTAGAATCAAGAACAAAACTTAATATATTGTATACAAAAATACACTGTAAAATAACTCAGAAAATCCAAATATAGAAAACATGGACCTAGTCATACCAGGAATATATAAATGAACAAAATCCCAAAAGTGGGACATAATTTCAAATATTAAAAAACTGAATTCAGGGCAAGAAATAATTGAGTGAAGAAAATTTAAAAAAATACAATTTACAACAAAGATCAAAGAGGATATTCATTCATTAAATGAAACAGTCACAGAGCCAAATCATTGGGAAAGCCAGTGAGAAATAGAAACACCTTTGTAAGAGGAAATGCTAATTTTTATTTTCTATTTTTTTTGCTAACTGAAATTGATAAAACAAAAAATATGTAAATAATGTGAATAATATTAATATGTAATTATAATTTTAAAGTTCAGTATTCTGATAATAAATACTCTTTTAAAAATGTTATGAATATTAAAATTCAGTCATATATAATATCACAAAACATTTCAATCAACTTTGAAAATTCAAATTATTATATACTATACCCCCTTAATGTAAGAGTGCAAAATTATGTAGGAAAATATAAAAAGTATAATGTCTTAAGCTTAAAAACTACATATATGTGTACATATATACACACACACACACTTATTTAACAACTTTTTAACATGTATTTTAAATTGTACAAAATTAACCCATTTCATGTGTACAATCAACGAATTTTTAGTAACTTCATTGAAAAGTTCAATAATCAACATAAATCCATTTTAGAACATTTCATATCTCCCAAAAAGATTCTTCATGCCCTATTCATGCCCAGTTCTGTGCTATTCCCACTCTCATTCCTGCCTCTATCCCTGGGTGTCCACTAATCTGCTTTCTATCTCTATAAAATTGCCTCTATTGGACATTTACGTAACAGAGACCATATAACATGTCTTGTGTCTAGCTTCTTATACTGAGAATGTTTTCTGAAGTTAATCCGTGACAAATTGTACTACCAGAAGTTCCTTCATTTTTACTGCTATGTAATATTCCATTTCAAGGATATGCCACATTTTGTCTATTCATTTATCAATGGATGGACATTTACATTGTTCCCACTTTTTGGCTACTGTGAATAATGCTGCTGTGAACATTCAGGCACAAGTCTTTGTGTGGGCATATATTTTCATATAATCTAAGAATACATACAGAAGTACTGATTTTTATGGTGGTTTGTGTTTAACTTTTTGAGAAAATGCCAAACTGTTTTTCAAAGTGGCTGTACCGTCACAAATTCTTCCAGAAATGTGTGAGATTTCTTCACATTGTCTACATTGTCACCACTGTTTGTTATTGTTAGTCTTATTTTCAATAGCTGATCTAATGGATATGAAATAATATCTCATAATTTTAATTTGTTTCTTTAATTATGAATTTGTAATATACTTCTTGGTTCATTTATGTGGTTTTTACCAAGGCCATCAAGCAATTAACTTAATACTGACATTCTCTACCTGGAGATAGCATCAAATGCTACAGGTTGAGTTCAGTACTATAAGACTGCCTGTCCCCCATCCCCACCCCCCGACATACACACACACCTCAGATTCCAAACCCAAGTTTGCCACCTGTGCTTTTGACCAACCAACTATAGGTAGGAGAGTCCCACACCACCCTCCTCAGGGTTTATTAATCTATTCGAGCAGCTCACAGAATTTAGAGAAACACTTTTTTATATTGGATATCTGTCTATCTATAAAAGAATATAATTTAGTAACGGCAGATAAAAAAATATGTATAGAGCCATGTATGATGGAAGGAATGCTTTTGATTCCAAGCTCTCTGTGTGCACCACTCTCCCCACATCTTCATGTGTCCACTGGAAGCTCTCAAAACCTCATCCTTTTGGGTTTTAATGATGGCTTCATTACATAGGCATGGTTAATTAAATCATTGGATATTGGTTATTGAACACAATTTCCAACCCCTCTCCCTCCCTGGAAGAGAAGTAGGTGGTGGAGGGAATTGGAAGCCCAACACACTAATTATGCAGTAGGTTCCCCTAGCAACCAAACCTTAACTTCAAGTTACCTAGGGGCTTCCCCCAGAAGTCAACTCATTAACATAGGAAAAGACCCTATTGCTTTCTACATTTAGGAAATTCAAAGGGTTTCAGAAGCTCTGTGTCAGGAAGAAGGAGGAATTCCAAATATATATTTATTATAAATTGTAATATTACATTATCCATTTGTATATCTTCTTTGGTAAAATATCTGCTAATATCCTTTGCTCATTTTGAATTTACATATATAGTCTTACATATCATATATTTAAAAGATATCATATATTAATAAAATATATCACATATAAATATATCATTATAACAATCATGTATATATGTCTATGTAAATAATACATGGAAAATAATTAAAATCCTCTTTCTGAATTTATGAAATAAAGCTAAAGCATTTTGGGAAGAAAATTGATGGTCTATGATACTTAAATAATGGAAAGCAGAGAGTGAAAATAGTTAATTATCTAACTCAATAAATTAGAAATTACAAAATTAACATAAGAAAAACTGAAAAAATATGTATAGAAATAAATTATGATAAATAAATAGACCAAATAAATTAATTAATTATATTTTGTAGAGGAAAAACTAAGACAATATAATATAATCATTTTCTAAACTGAACAGGGAAAATTGATAGCATACAAGGGCCTGACATACACAATGATAATAGAAATAATATTATTTCTGTATCTAATAATAGATATAATATCATTTCTTGTATCTAATAATAGATGCAGGAAATATTAACTAAGTCATGTGAGACTTATTTTCTCCATTCTATGCCAAACCTTTACAAATTTGAATGATCTATACTTTTTTTTAGGAAAGCATAAACTGCCACCACCAATCATAGAACAGATAGATAATTTCAACAGAATAGTACAATCTAAGAAAATGATTTGTCCAAGAGCTATGATTGAAAAAATTGACTGTTTCCCAGAGCAATTCATTAAGAAATAGTTAATCCAAAGCTATTTAAAATCCTTTGAAGCACAGAAAAAAGAAGAGATTCCAACTTTTCTTATGAAAGTGGAAATATATTAACACCAAACTGTGATTAAAGGTATAGTACATCTGCTATATAGCCCCTTGTCTCTTCAAAAAAGAAAAGCAAAAGCAAGAGAACTCCAAACCAAAACTAATCTCACCCATGACACCAATTTACAAAAACATTAAATAAAACCTACTAAACATTACTCAGAATCATATTAATCAAGACTAAGTGAATCTTATACATGTATATGTCTGTTCTGCTCTCTCCCTGAATCTCAGTGCTCCAACACTGACATCTACAACATTGTAGCATTTAAATAATATGAGATGACATTTGATGTTTCTTCACTAATGGTCTAAAATGCCCAAGAAATTCTTATGTCTTGAACCACTGTTAGTCTTCAGCAAATGACTTCATGATGAATGACTGACACTCCAGTTCTTCTTTCAAGAAGTCTTAGGATGGCCCAGTGTCCTATTTTTCTTTACGTTCTATCTTATATTTTATCTCAGCTTTGTTTTGTGTGTTTGTGTGAAGGGGCAGAGGTTTCCCTGGACCTAAAATGATTATTAGGTCTTTCATTCCACACTATTTACTTTCATAGGCAACTTATTTAACTAATAAGATATATAGTGTTAGTTTTGCATTAAATGCAATGTTTACATTGGCAGTTTTGCATTAAAAATAAACTCAAGGAGTTCCTGTCATGGCTCAGTGGTTTATGAACATGACTGGCAACCATGAGAACTCGGGTCGAATCCCTGGCCTTGCTCAGTGGGTTAAGGATCCCGCATTGCCATAAGCTGTAGCAGATAAGGTCGCAGATAAGGCTCGGATCCCTCATTGCTGTGGCTCTGGCGTAGGATGGTGGCTACAGGTCCGATTAGACCTCTAACCTGGGGAACCTCCATATGCCCTAGAAAGGTAAATAAATAAGTAAACTCAAAACATCAATGTCATATTTAAATATAATATTTTTTCAGATTTTAACAATAAACAAACCCAAGAAGCTGATTCAATTAGTGGTCAAATCCAGATTAGGCTATATTAAAACTAGCCTAACTTTCCGTCATCTCTCTCTCTTTTTTCCCTCTCTCTTATCTTAATCTTTGATGGTTATCCATCTCATTTTTCTATAAGATTATTATCTAACCATTTCCTTGAAATTCCTTAAAATTCTACTTTCACATAAGACTTAAAGAGGCTTTTAGTGTAAGCTGTAAATTCAAATTCCTTTCTGAGGGCAATAGACAAGATCTGATTATCTTACAGATGGAGGTAACTGTTTGTCTTGATTGGGAGAAAAATACCACAAACTTGTTACAGTGTATATCATGATGTAACAGAAATGCATATAATTCATGCCTTTTATCTGCATTTTCTCTTCTTATTGAAACAAGGACTGAGACTAGAATAGGTATAGTAGAAGGGTACTGAAAATAAGATGGTTTAAGTCAGAAAGAGAAAACAAATACAGTATCATATCAACTTATATTTGGGATCTAATATTCAGCATAAATGAAACTATCTACAGAAAAGAAACAAACTCATGGACGTGGAGAACAGAGTTGTGGTTGCCAAGGGGGAGGGGGAGGGAGTGGAATGGATTGTGAGCTTGGGGTTAATAGATGCCAACTATTGCATTTGGAGTGGATGAGCAATGAGATCCTGCTGTCTAGCACAGGAAACTGTATCTAGCCACTTGTGATGGAACATGATGGAGGATAATGTGAGAAAAAGAATGTATACATATATGTATGACTGGGTCATTTTGCTGTACAGCCAAATTTGACAGAACTTTGTATATCAACTATAATAAAAATGAAAATGAAAAAAAAAGATTTGTTAGAACAATGCACAAAAATAAATAAATCAAATAAAAATAAGGTGGTTCACTCTGGGCCTTGCCTGGACTCGCATAAAGATGTCTGGATAAGATGGGATGCAAGGTGTTGGGAAACCTCTTCATTAAAGATGGGCTGCCTAGAGAGAGCAGAAGGCACACTGTGGCTTGAGAGCTGTGCGGGAGCAAGTCCAGACTTACAGGAATCCATACACCTGAAGACAGGAACAGTCAAACCAGCTTGAGGCCATCTATCACCATAGTGGTTAGTGGCTGCGGGAGCTGTTTGAACCCTAGCTTCCCGGAGAGAGTACAATACCAGAGCGACTACATCACAGAGCTTCTGACCCTGAGATCCAGTAAGTAGATGTTCATAAAGCAAGGATCAAGAGGTTTGGTTCTCCCTGGGCACTTGGCTCTGAGGGTGAACAGGCATTCATTAGAGAGATAAGGCTCAAGTTGGAGAGATAGGTCTTAAGTATTAGCAGGAGCCTATCTGAGGCTTCCTAAAGCAAATCAGCAGGCCACCCACTGCAGTGGAGAGGGCTCAGAGAAGGCACAGCTGTGGCCCTCAGAGAAGGCTAGGACCAAGGAAAAATTTCATTATAAACGCCAGTGTCTTCAAGAAAAGCAAAATTTGCTGGGCAAGACAGTGTTGAACACTCATTCTTCCTATTGCTAAATATACAGAGTAGTTTGTTTTTGACTGATTTGAGTAATACTTTGTTTCTAATATCTCTAAAAACTTAGCATGCAAATTTTAAAATTTATGTTTTAAAAAACTTAAGAGCTAGAACAGATTGTAGAGATAATATATTCTGTCACATACACACAAAATCCTTTTCCAAATGAGAAATGTGACACTCAGGGAGATTCTCTAACTTGCCTAGAGTCATGAGTGGTAATAAAATAATTAATACTCACGTTGCTGATTCCTAGCACAAACTCTTTAATTATGCAAAGCAGAATCTTTCTGCTAATAAAGAGTAAATTTGCTAAATAAGAGGTCTACTTTATTCTATTTTTCAAAACATCAACAACAATAACTACTGGTTTGTGACTTTAAACTTGCAGGAACGCAATTTTCTTAAGAATAAAAGAAAAACTGCTTACGGATATAACTCATAGGTATGGAACATTCAACATGAGTGCATGAAAATATATTTAATGCCATTTTATATACATTGCATGCATAGAGATCTATCTTTTTATCTATTTAGGTATAAACAGATAGATATGGATCTATAAAGCTTTATATATAAACAAATATGTGTAGGGATGTGTGTGTGTGTGTGTGTATTCCTTGAAGGTGTAATTTATAGACATATGGTTAGCCTGTTTTTCCTTGGGGTTGCTCACTATAGCTACCTTTACCTACTGGCTCTGCAGTACCAACAATCCCATCCAGAAAGAAGATGCTATAAAAATCATTCTGCACTGGGAGTGACATCAGTCAAGATATTTAGTATAACTGTTTTGGGTTTCAACTCTTCGAGGATTTCTTTAAAGTCTACAATGAAAATCTTAGTTCTTGCCTGCTTATAACAACAAATATAATTTTACTAAGATAGACATGTATAAATATATAGGTGATAGTTATATAGCTGGGGCATGATCTCCTTTCCTAGAAAAAGGGAATGCCCTTTGATACATGACAGGAGGAAAGAATTGTCACAGAAGGTTTTGCAGTTTTCTAAAGCAAACTAAGACATGACATGAGGTAATATTTCTACCACCCAGGATGATGGTTGAGAAAATGCAGCTCTAATCCCAGCACTCCCTTATCTGACAAAGAATACTTTAGTTATTACATTGAAACAACTAGGAAAATATAAAGACTGGTACACTAAATTGTTTTCTTAGAGGTGGTAGCCAGGAGTTGAGCAGTTTGGAAGTTTGTCTCAACAGCTTAGCAACCTGTTTTTCCTACCAATTAACATGACATTCTTTTTATTTTTATTGTATTTTGAGGAAAACGCTTAACATGAGAGATCCCCTAGCATGATAGTTTTTTAATGTATAAATTCATTGGTTAACTGCATAGTTTTATTTATTTTTCTATTTTGAATTATTTTGTTTCATTATTTTGTTGTTGTTGTTGTTCCCTGTTAGGCTTTGGAACAACACAAGGGCTCAGCATGTGATATGTAAAGTAAGGCTGCATATATGTTGAGTAAAAAATATAGACTTACTCAAGTTCATTACATAATGAATACGACATTAACCAAGTTATAAATTAAGGTTTTTAAAAATCTCATTTTCTTCTTAGAAATCACTTTTTTTTTAATCACTTAGAAGTCAGGAGCAATCTGAGGCTGGTTTACTATAAAACTACTTTCCATGATTCTTAGTCCTGCAACTTCACCAAATTTCCTAGTAAGAAAATATAATGTTCAAAGATGAAGAAATATATTAAAATAATAACTGTAGGTGTTTTCAGGTTTAGGCTGAAATAAAACAGTCCCTTCCCTAGTCCTATTGCTATTAACTGAAGAACAGAATACAAAACAATAAGAACAACAAAAGAGATTTCCTTAGTGGCCTAGTGGTTAAGGATTCAGTGATGTCACTACCTTGGCTCAGGTTCCCTCCCTGGCTCAGGAACTTCTGTGTGTGGCAGGCATAGCCAAAATAAAATACAAAAGAAAAGAAAAGAAAAAGAAAAAGCTATGTCAGAATGGTGGATTGTTTTGAGCTAAAAGCAATCGAGACACAGTAGCTTAAGGAAAAACATTTTTTTACCTTTACCTTAACTGCCTGAAAGAATTTAAATAGAGGATCTTGTCCAGGAAGAAATTATCACCAAAGATAACTACATACAGTATGGGCTACATGTGGTAAGCTGGCAGAGCTAGGCAGGGCCTGTTTGTTCAGATTCATCTCTGTGTGCCATTGTCTCTTTAGGGCATGAAAACATATGTTTACCAGATATTTGCTCTTTCCATCTTGTTGTGAACTGTTTTTCTTTCCTTTCAGTACCAGATCCCTATCTCCTCCTTGGCTCAAGATAACATAGAACCCTCAATTTTTTATATTGTAGGTCAATATAAAAAAAAAACAGCTAATATTCATGTTATCAGAATCCCAGAAAAAGAGGAAAAAAGAGCATGGAGCTGAATAATTGTTTGAAGAAATTATGGGTGGAATGTTTCCAAATTTGGTTAAATGTATATCATCAGATTCAAGATGCTGAGTAAAACCTCCAACAGAATAAACCCAAAGAAATCCACATTTAGACACATCATGATTAAACTTCTCAAAACCAAAAAAAAAAAAATATATATATATATCTTCAATACTGCTACAGAGAAATTATACATTGCCTATATAGTAGCAATGGTTTGCATGACAACAGACTTCTGATCTACTGGAAGGAAAGAATTATCAACCCCAAATTCTATATCCAACAATAATATTCTTCAGGAAAAAATACACTCTCAGATGAAGGAAAATTAAGAGAATGTGTCACCAGTCTACCTACCTTTAAGGACAGGTTAAAGGAGGTTCTCCAAAGAGCAAGGAAAATAATAAATATACACTTTCATCTACATATCATAGTCAAATCACATACAGGTTTATCAGTCTAACACTATACAAACAGTAGTTCTTTCAGTGGGAATGAGTATATATGTATGCATTATATATATGTATGTATGTATTTAGTTGTTCACATGTTAGACTCCAGGCATGTGATTACAAGCCCTTGCTAGGAACTAAGCTAGGTATAGGGAACAGAAAGTGTGTTACGATTGCCCGTGCATGCAAAGGACATAAAAGTTCATGGGAAAGAATGACATAGGATACATAATGAGGTGATTTAAAAAAATTTTTTTTTAAATTTCTTGAAAATATACAAGATCTGAAAAGGGTGCATGTCAAAAGAGTCCTACCTCCTCTAGTGGATTGGGTAAGGAAGACTTTAGAAGAAGGGGTGCTTTAAGATGATATTCAAAAGAAAATGGAGGTCCCATTGTGGCTCAGTTGTTAACGAATCTGACTAGGAACCATGAGGTTGCCGGTTCGACCCCTGACCTTGCTCAGTGGGTTAACGATCCTGCGTTGCTGTGGCTGTGGCGTAGGCCGGTGGCTACAGCTCCAATTCAACCCCTAGCCTGGGAACCTCCATATGCCACGAGAGCGGCCCAAGAAATGGCAAAAAGAAAACCAAACAAAACAAAACAAAAAGATAAGGTAGGGAGTTCCCATTATGGCTCAGTGGTAATGAACCCGACTAGTAACCCTGAGGATGCCAGGTTGATTCCTGGCCTCACTCAGTGGGTTAAGGATCCAGTGTTGCCATGAGCAGCTGTGTAAGTTGCAGACACGGCTCAGATCCTGCATTGCTGTGGTGTAGGCCCACGGCTACAGATCTGTTTCAACTCCTAGCCTGGGAACTTCCATATGGTGTCAGTGCAGCCCTAAGAAGTCCAAGAAACAATAAATAAATAAATAAATAAATAAATAAATAAATAAGATAACAGGGTTAAATGTGGTGGGACTAAGGAAGGGAGCAGGAAGAGCATTCAAAATAAAGGGACAAATGGCTCTGACATTGAAAGAAAAACTAAACGAAAACCAACACAACTGAAATTTTGGTGTGTAACAGGGTAACAAAAATTTTGAGATAGACAGAGCCTGAAAGCCACGTTGATCATTTTACATTTTATTTTGTCTTTTTGTCTTTTTAGGGCCACGCCTGTGACATATGGAGGTTCCCAGTCTAGTGTCGAATCTGAGCTATAGCTGCCAGCCTATGATATGGCCACAGCAACGCCAGATACAAGCTGTGTCTGCAAACTACAACAGAGCTCACAGCAACACCAGACCCTTAACCCACTGAGCAAGGCCAGGGATCGAACCTGCATCCTCATGGATCCTAGTCAGGTGCCTTAACAATTGAGTCACGATGGGAACTCCTCATTTTACATTTTAAACTTTGTGTATGATCAGCTTGAATCTGTAGCAGTGTTTTGTTTTGTTTGGTTGAGCCTGAGGCATGCAGAAGTTCCTAGGCCAGGGATCAAAGCCACACCAAAGCAGTAACCAGAGCCACAACAATGACAATGTGAGATCCTTAACCCACTGAATTACCAGGGAACTCTTGCAGCAGTGTTTTATTATTTTATTGTAATTCTTTTAATTAAATTATAGTTGATTTACAATGTGCCAATTTCTGCTGTACAGTGATTCATTGTGTGTGTGTATATATTCTTTTTTTATATTATTTTCCATCATGGTCTATCCCAGGAGGCTGGGTATAGTTCCCTGTGCTATAGAGTAGGACCTTGTTGTTTATTCATTATAAATGTAATAGTTTGCATATACTAACCTGATACTCCCAGTCCATCTCACTAACTCCTCTCTCCCCCTTGGCAACTACAACTCTACTGCAGCAGTGTTTTTTTTTTTTTATTTTTTTATTTTTAATTTTTTTATTTTTTATTTTTTTTTGCTTTTTAGGGCTGCACTCATGGCATATGGAGGTTCCCAGGCTAGGGATCCAATCGGAGCTTTAGCTGCCAGCCCATGCCTCGGCCACAGCAGAACAGAATCTGAGCCGCGTCCGTGACCTACACCACAGCTCACGACAAAGCCAGATCCTTAACCCACTGAGCAAGGCCAGGGGTCGAACCAGCAACCTCATGGTTCCTAGTCAGATTCGTTTCCATTGCGCCACTATGGGAACTCCCAGGAGTGTTTTAAATGCAAAAACATAATGATCAAAACATTGGCTCCTATTAGTGCTTCCTCAAAACCCCTTGTCTCAGGAAACACTATTGGATGACAGGGTGATTCTTGTTCTTGGGGATTCCCACTGATTGTAGTTACTATCAGTTTATTCTGCTTGTGACAGGGGCAGCTCCTGGCAACAAATATGCCTAGTGACTTTGCAGTGACTTTGCAGTGACTTCTACCATCTTTATCAATTTATTGACAATTTTCTGGAGAACATTTCAATTAACCATTCCTCTTTTTTTCAGCATGCTATCTACAGAACTTCTTCCAGCAGAATTTAAATTTTCTTAAGTTAAATAAAATAAATAAAATTACACTTAGAATAGTTCCTGACACATAACTGTAAGAAAATGCATTAATTTATGGTGGTACCTCCAGTGTACACAAAATTCTTTGAAGCCCACCTAAGATGTCCCAGGGAAGCAAGCCTGAGTGACACCACTTACTGGTTATATTTCAGTGTTTCTACCAGCTCTGTGCCCACAGATACCCCTTGTCTTGAGAGAAAGAGCAGAAATTCATTTGCTCTCCCAGCTCAAACTGATTTGTATATATGCTAGTCTTCTCAAGTGGTTGCAATGAAAATTCTTCTAGTAATATGTGAATTTATTTAATATGCTAAAAATTTATTTTTTATGTACACCCTCTAACCATACTTCCCCTCCTTTATCAATAATAAGTTCGTGGACACATATAAACTGGGCCTTATAAAGATCTCTGAATATATCACATAGTTCTACATGCCAGAGGGGCAAGCTCCACTTTAATAGAAATAGTTGATAAAGTCCATGAGCCAATCTGTAAAATAACAAAAGGTTTATTTTGCTAGTTTATAGATAATGTTTATTTATCTCACAGATCTTCATAGAAAAAGTAGGGCAGGCAGATCACTCAAAGGTAACCTACTAGTCACAGTTAAGAAGGAGCAGCTAGTTGCTGGCACCTATTTCCCTTGTAGATATTCTGCCCTTTTTGTATCTTAATCCCCTTCTCACTGACCCAGAATTTTTTGCTTCTGGGACCCCACCACAACTCAACTCACATACTCCCACAGAATCTTTCTTCTAGCTCTATAGTGGGTTCTGTGTTGTTACATCTGACTTGACAACCAAATTCTGACCTTATGGTTTTATTGGCTTCTATCTATTCCTTAATATCTGACCTCTAGATTAGATCAGTGTGGGGTTAACATTTACTTACCAGAGTTAAACCTCCAACTCTCAGAGAGAAAACATCAGAATCTTCCGTTTGAAAATAAGTAAAAAAAATAATGATGGTGCATCACTCTTTCGAAGGTAATTTTATTGAATTATTATATATTTGTTAATAATCTAACAAAGTAGATGTGTTTAAAAAGATTCCGTAGACTTCCTTTAATAGACTTATTTTATATTACAAAAAATTAGGGAGACACAAATGCCTAATTGCATAGAGAATTTTTCAAAAGACATTAATAAGAGCATAAGAAGAAAGTTATTTTTCAGAAATGAGATTTAAAAATATAGTAATTTTTACACATGTGGCTCTATAATAATTTTTAAATTTCTCACATTTAAATACTTTTTAATATAAAAATAACCATTCAGTATCAGAACAGAGTTTTTTATTACATGTCTACAATGTCAGAAATGTACCAGATGTTATTTATTTATTTATCTTAACAGCATCTCTGAAATAGGGATTATATTCTCATTTTAAGGTGAGCAAATTGGGATTCAAGGAGGCTTAACAGTTTAACTAATTACATGTTAATAAGTAGTAAAGCTTTGATGGAAACTAAAATCTGCTTGCAAATCTTGGTTCTGGATGCCAGTTCAACATGGTGACATGTTAAATTTTGGCATATGTACTATTTTGGCAACTCTATATTATGATTAAAAAAAAAAAAACTGACACAGAAATTCCAGTGAGAATTTGTACTGCTCCAGCCAACAGAGACCCTGAGTATAAATATCAAAGACAGTTTTTTGAAAACACTCAAAGAGTATCCCTTTTGGCTCTCTAAACAAAGCTGGCTTTGAGATTTTTTTTTTTTTTTTTTTGCTTTTAAAGGACTTGTATGTACTTTGTGATAAATATGATCAAATGTCATGACTGTTCCTCAGAATTAAAGTAGACAATTATGGAGTTCCCATTGTGGTTCAGCAGTAACAAACCTGGGTAGTATCCATGAGGATGTGGGTTCGATCCCTGGCCTTGCTCAGTGGGTTAAGGATCCAGCATTGCTGTGAAATGTGGTATAGGTCTCATATGCGACTTGGATTCCATGTTGCTGTGGCTGTAGCGTAGGCTGGCAGCTATAGCTACAATTTGACCCCTAGCCCGGGAACCTCCATATGCTGTGGGTTCAACCATAAAAACAAACAAAAAAAAATGATGTAGACATTTATTCTTACAAAATTCGCTGTATTCTTAATTGAAACTACAGTTACTTTACCCTACTCATTTTCCAAATTTTGCAAACTATTAGTGATTTGTTGCTATGTGTTTATTACATAAACTTCCACATTAGTGAATTTGTTAATTTTTGTTATAGTCTCTTTATGATATTATCCTCCAAATGCAGGAAGGAACTGGATGTATGTTTAACATGCCATTATAACTTGTATTGCTGCTGAAGATGCCTTTTTAGCAACTCCAATGCGCCAGAGCAGAGCAAGGGCCACAGAATGAAAAATAACATAGTCCCTTTCCTCAATAGAATAATGGCTTAATTCTACTACATGGTATAGAGTAGCTGTTACAGAAATTCATTTTTAAATTTGAGAAATCAAAGAAATGATCAGCTAAGCCCCTAATAATGAAACTGGCCAAAATTCTAATTTTCTGATTTTATTATACATTGAGAAGCAACAGATTCTAGCTAAGGGCCCTTTGTAAAATGAGGTTTAGAGGAAATACCACTTTGTTCTATACTTATGACACTAGGTATTCAGTTGCCTACAGTAATATATCTCGACTTTAACTTATAATCTTTGGTGTCTTCTGCTACAGTCTAGTATCTCACAATTCCACCTTACACTCTTTTTTTTTTACAGTTTTCCTGATTCTACTTTATGATACACAGGGCTGACTGCTTACAGTGTAGAATCCCCAGTTCTTCAAAGCTCTGAATTTTTCTTTGTTATTAAGCACATTTCCATCTCTACTTATCTTCTGTTCAACATCCCAGTCACAATATGGTCCAACTCAATATTAACAGCTAACAGTGTTACCCGATTTTTGATAATGATTGCATTCCTGACTCCCAGGAAATCCTCCACTATGCATATTTGCCTTCCCTCCCTGCAAATGGGAAAAATCCAGCCCCAATAAAAAGCAAAGAAGAGAAAGAGATTTTATTTTCTATTGCTAAGCAGGGATTGTAATTATCACATAAAATAAGTGGTTGGTAAAGAGTTAAACCACAATACCAATATTTTAAAGATGACTTCATTTAGATGCATGCTTTGTACTTACTGGTGATTTATGTTAAGCACTAAGTTTTCAATTTTATATTATGATTATTATAATATAAACACATTTTTATTTACAACTAAGTTTATTAACCCATTAATGCGTTCCATAAAACCCAATCTCTCAAGAAAAATAATAGCATGGTATAATAGAAAGAGCGAAGGATTTGGAGTTTCATCTTTATCTATAAAATGGAGTGATAATACTTTACAAATTTACAAGAAGGAAAAAATAAGAATATCCATATGAAATATTTTTTTAAATGCCATAAAAGTTTTAATGCAGATAGGTAGCTGATAATTGTAACAATAAGACACTGGATTGACTAAGCCTATTGAAATAATTCTTATGAGAAAAGCAATATCTGAATTATACAAGGCAAATGTCTAAAAGATGTGCTTTTAGACTTGCTGCAAAAATATGATAGCTCCTTGACTCCCTAAGATGTCTAAACAGTATATGTGAAACTACCCCAGGGCTGAGATAATTGGTTTCATTTTTATATTCTTCAGTTTCTACATTTACATTAGCTGTACCAACAGAGAGAGATGGTTGTTTATTTTTTTCTAAGGAGGTCTATAATCATGTTTAGAGAATGTAATGAACAGAATATATCTGGTATCATGCACATTAATTTCTCATTTTAACCATGATTTTAAATGCAATGCAAACATCTATGAGAGTTTATGAATGTGAGTAGATCACAGACGAAGAAAAAGCTGAAATGGCTAATATATTTGACCAATATGTGAGGGGAAAAACTGTTCTTGCAATTGAAAAGCTAGACAAGAGCTTGTGGTCATTGCATTTGGATGTAATAGTTACCCAGCAGAAACACAAAGTGGAACTTGCTCAGTAGAACAGCAGATAACACAGCTTGAAAGTGACTTTACAGCTGCCAGGAAACTTTGTAGTTGGAAAGATCAGCTACACCCTTGAGATTGTGTGATGTGGGGAAACAGATATCTGTTAAAAAAAAATCACATTGCTATTGATAAGGCGAGGGAACTGGATATATATTACTTGATATATTTTTTCTGAATTATTGAGAAATATCTATTTTCCCATAAATTTCATGAATCCATCTTTCTCTTGTTTGTCTCTAAATTCAATACATACTTTAAGTGCTGGTAATAGAAATGCCATCAAGTTTCATTTAGATAGAGATTAAAACTAAATAAAAATGCAGTATTTATTAACTTACACCTGAAGATGGCTTGGAGATAAATCTGCCAAAACTCTAAGTGTAAATCCTTTCCTACTCACTTGGTGTTTTGGAGGCAAAGCAGAGGACACGTTTTTCCTAGTGGGGAAAATGACACATGTCTGACAGGTGAAATTAACACCATCTATCCAATTCAACTCACTAAGCCTTTATTGTATAGAAAGCTAAATATAAGACTCTGGGCTAGAGGCTGGCAACACACAGATAGAGAAATAGAGCCAAGTCCTGATCTACATGGAGCTCATTTTCTGGTGGGAGTTCATTGAGTCGACTACTGTGATGCAGAGGCTCCAACTATGCAGTTCACTGAAAAGTATATTCGCTTTACAATGTACGCAAGTTTTACTATTCCTTAAGAGTTCATTTTCTTTTTTAAAACTTAACATGTAAATCAGTTAACTTAAATAGAATCAGCTAACATGTATTCCCTCTATCTCAGCTTTTTTCCAATTACTACATCTTTAAATACACATCGATAAAACATGAATAATGAATTCTGCTACCTAGTATTCTTTTTAGTGGTGATAATGTAGTGTTTTCTTGTAAGAATCTGGATATTTGTACAGCCTGCTCAGAATGGGGATGGAGAATGGAAGAATTGGCCAATGATTGTTCTAGGACTGTTAAATCTTCCATAGAAAGACAAACAAATAAACCATATAACTCTTACGTTTGTAAGAACTTTCAAAGTGTGTCATTTTGCTGAATTGTTTAAAGACTATTAGTAACACTAATACCAAATCATTCTTGCTTTGGATCTACAATTTAACAATTGGTTAGGGAAAGGTCATTTAGAAGGGAATGGACCTCAGTCCATACCGTTTATTAATAATGATGGAAGTAATGGGACATTGAAAAACATATCCATAAGAAGAGATCACATGCCATTTATGAAGTTTTGTACACCTGAGAAAATATGTTAATATAAATAATTGTTGTGTTAAAATTATAGCTAAACATGTCTGCAGGTTTTAAACTGTCTAAAGTTATTCTACATTCTCAATGAATAATGTTTAACATTTGAACCGAAAACAGTTCGGCACGAATAATTAAAGGCTTAAGTTAAATACATAGACAGTCATTTAAATTTAGATCTGCAATAACATTTACTATTATTCTCCAAGGCTTTGACTGCTTGACAGAAACAAAGTACTCTGGGATTAATTTCAAGAAATGGTGCCAACTGTGCCGCAATTTGCTGTAATTAAGACATGAAAGAACACTAAATATTCAGATTAAAAGAAGCATGATGGAGCATGATAGAGAGTCAAGGTGTGGCAGGGAGCCAATAAAATTAAAAAAAAAAAAACAGCTAGGAATACCATATTGATGGATATGAAAACAGCACTGGGAAAGTTTGGTGAATTTTCTTGTAAGGAAGCACATCCGTTTATCATTTTAGTCTTTGACTATATATAAAGTCTTTCCTCAATCAAATTTAAAGCTGGGACATGGTTTGTTAGAAAGACAATAAAATTGAAAAAGAAAGTGACAAACATTGTGTTCCTATAAAGCTAATTAGTTTAAGTGGTGTGGAGAAGTCATTAGGAGGGTATCATAATTATCTTTATGGTGAAGGGATTTCACTGAGTGTCATATAGAGGAGTTTGCTTTAGAGTTAAATGGAGGAGCTATCTAGGAGTTAACTCCAGGAAATTAAATCTACTTTTTGTATTCATTAAATTCTTCTTTACAGTTTAAAGAGAAAGCATTTATTTTGATCTAACAGAGTCTCCTTTTTAATTCCCTGAGAATTATGGGAAATATTATTCTTTAGTCTTTGAACCTTTATGTATTGATTAACACTGCATTTAGGCTAATGGGTGAATCTGCCAACTGACTTTTTTTTCTTTCTTTCTTTCTTTCTTTCTTTTTTATGAAAGTCCCTTTAAGTTTTTGATCCTAGAAAAGATGTGGATACTTGACCCAGTTGCTAATGAGGAGTTGTATAATCTCCAGTATCCTATAGCTCAAAATAGCAGGATGCAATATAAAAAGTCCATCATAAAAGGCACTATTGGAATGCTTTTTTGTCTTCACAGGCAATACACACAAAAATAGGACTTTCTAAGAAAGTCAGAAGCTGGTCTCCTGCAGGCACACGAAGCCATCAAAGTCAAAGTGGGTAAGGTGAGGCGCCTGGACAGTGTGGTCAAGAGGCTGAAAGAAAATCCAGGATCTACAGGGAGGGAAGCATTGGAAAGAGCAACCTCTGTCATCAGAGCAGGTCTGCAGCAGCCACATGGGGACCTGCAGAATCTGCGTGGAGCAGGGCTCTGTGAGAGGAGCCTGTGTACCCCAAATTGTGAGCTTCACCAGAATGGGAATCTGTCCTAGCCTGACGAAAGGGAATTTCATGTTCCAGGTAGATGATTAGAAGCTCAAAATAGAAAACGTGAATCTTTTCAGGCTTTGAGGTAGATGCTGAGAAAAGTCAGCATCTTTGGGAGAACCATAAAAACAAAACTAAGTTGCTTCCACGCACAGATATTTTGCAGAAAATGTGTAATGTCTTTTGGATACAGACTTTATATCTTAGCTTTTTCCTTGATATTGCAAATCTTTTTTAGGGAAAAAATAATAAAGCTTGAAATAAAGAACGTATTGTATAATGCTCTTGAACAGTTCAAATTGATATTTTGTCTAGAATTGTACCATTTTGTAAAAAAAAGTAATTGAAGAGATATCAAAGTATTTCATAAATACTAGTATTTATATAATTTAGACAAGATAGTATCAAGAGAATCTATTTCATAGCATAAATAAGTAAACAATTATTGCTTATAATCTGAGGTACATAATATTCACATAATATTGAAACTCTATAGTTAAAAGTCCATGTTTGCTGAGGTTTGTCTTTTCCACAAATAAATAGTATGAAGCTATGAGCATTAGTTATCATTATTATTACTTTTGAGTTATTGTTTGACTAAAGTGTGTGGCGTGATACTTTTATGAACCAAAAATATTAATGAAGTCATTGTGTACATAATAGACAGCCATCGTCAACCCCTTAATTTTTCCTTCCACTATTCACAGCATTGCCAGATACGTGTTTCTGGATAAAACCCCCTAGAGGTCTCCTGCAAATTCTTTTTCAATACAACCAGATCATTGCAGATAATTGTATTACACAGTGTATCGATCCAAAATCGTTGTGCACCGGAAACATCTGAAAAAACATGATTATAGCTTTCTGTTTATTGTTCGTACATCATATAAGCAGGCTTTTGTGTGAATCACCTGTAAAAAAGGCAAGGTGGAAACATCAGAGAAATTACCTCTTTACAAGAATCTATTGATCACTTTAAATCAAAGAAGTATGTTTGACATAAGATTACCTGCCAGTTTGAACATTAGGTACACTATGTTATAGCCTGGGGCAGTTGTAAGTCTGACAAAGGGATTGTAAATAAAGCATGCAGCTGCGAGTGCCTCTGGCTTGGGATCAACTCCGGCTCAAGTCCAAGGCATAGGTAAACTTAAAATAATTTACCCCTTTTTAACTAGCACATAATGAATTACAGTAGACTCTTAGGAGAACCGTGAGGCATAAATCTCTTAGTCATTTTGAAATGGCCAACCTCATAGAAAATTCACAACACACAGAGTTGATAAAAGGTCTTTTTTGTGTATGTGTCACAATTTGACTTGAGCAGTCGTGAAGTCAATCTATTTGCACAAGTAGGATCTTCAAGAGACTTCCTGAAACATTCTTATATCCATAATTGTTTGTATAGAGCCTGATTGCTCAAAGTTCATTTATCTTAAACACTATTAAACCTCTCAATTTCAATGTCTCAAAATTCTCCTCAAACTATTTTAAAAGTTTCTGTGTGGATTTATTTTCATAAGAAGTATTGTTGTGAAAAGCAAAAAGCATAAAAAATGAAATATTGTACTTTATTTATGCAACTGCATTAACAATGTTAAAAATATGTCACTATAACAATATTGTTTTCATTGATTACATCTTCCTACTGGTCAAGAGCAGGAAGGCTAAAACACCTTTACATATTTTTAAGCTTGAAGGATTTTTTTTTTTTTTAATTTTGAAAGCAAACTTATTGTAAGTTCTTTATTGGATTTTCTCCCCCACACTTGAACATGTGTTGAACTTATTAAACATTTAACTCATTTGTTCAGAGAGATTTCGATGTATTTGGAATTTAATAAAGATGAGCTCTGGGTGATGCATTCTTCCTTGTTAAATATTTAGCTGTTTGTGTTAGCTCTGTGGTTTCCTGAGGCACAAATTTAAACTGTTAATATATAGCAGGTTTAAACTATAAAAATAGTTGATGCTGTAATTTCTTCTGGGGCAAAACTGGTCATTTTGAATACTTGCAAGAAAACAAAGCAAACATGCATATATATATTATTAAAATATGAGTGCTCCGTTGCTCAAAATCTATAAATAAGTATCTGATAATTAGATATTCTTAGATCTAATTTATATGGGAGACATCATTCAACTTCAAAGATGAGTGATAAATACAGAATATTTATACAGAGTTTCTTCTTTATGAGGTTGCCTGTAAAAGATATCTCTGATGTAAGACTGTAATACCTTAGTTTCCAAGTTTTATGGAAGCTTAATATAAACACCATTTTTGGGACATAAAATGAGAACTATTAAAAGGGAAGATGCTTTTTTTAATAAAAAATATGACCTTCTCCATTTTTATTTATATTGATTAGGAGATCCTAAAAGTATTTCTTTTTTTTTCCTTCATTTGGACTGTAAGACTGAAATGACTTTTTTTCATAAAATACCACAATCTTTAATGCAATGGATTGTATATCCAGTTATATTTAAGAATACCTCCAAAAAAAGGTACTATATAACATAATATATATAAGTATATATCCAAACATATGATTAAAAATAAAATGAAAAACCTGATAACATTTACAGTTGATGATATTTGGGGCAATCGAAGAGACAAAAACCAGATAAACACTTTTATAAAGGAAAACTATTTGAAAAAAAAATACAGATATATATCTCTAGGAATACCGTCAACAAAGAACAAAGGAAAAATGTCTTTGTCTTAAATCACTTATTTTTTGAGAGCTTCAAGCATACTGCCTAAGTCTGCTTTGGTCTAATGAAAGAGTGCCATCTATTGGGTGACCTTGAAAAAGTGTTTAAATTTCATAAATATTACACATGAAAATAAATCAGTGCAAGAGCTATCGTTCTGGCATAATTTATAACATATCAGTCTTTGTCTATTTGAATATATATACATGTACCCGAGGCCTATGCTAAAGAAAGAACAAGAAAATTACATATTAACTTTATTATTTTATAGTACTCTATGTAGCAGAAGTCTCACAAATAAACTCAGGGAATTGTTGCCTGATTAAGATATCCAATTTTTGAATTCAAATGTTTTATAAACTTGAGGTTACTGACACACATCTTGTATTTCTCCATACATACCTGTGTTTACTTGTGCTTTGAATAAAGGAATCTGGAGATTTGAATGCATGATCTTGGATTTTGATGAGAAGGATCTGTTTAAATCGGCCTCAAAATTGCATTGCATAAAATTTAAACTGAAAACAAAAAGAAAAAAAAAAACACATTAACTTGGAGTTTTAAAAGGCAATGTTCTTGTTTTATCTTTCAGCCCAAGAACTTGCCAGTCAAGATGAAAAACTTCTTCTAATGGAATCCAGCTTGAAAGCTACTCAAGAGCCTCTAACTGAGCAAATAGCAGAAACAGTTCGCCAAGAACAGAACAGTAGAAAACCCCAGGCAGAGCTGAAGACAGTGACAGAAGGGATTATTGCTTCTGAAGAAGAAAAAAATGATTACAAGTGAGTTGTTTTTCAGTATTTCAGAAAGTTTTACTTTACAAACTGCAATCAAGTCAGTCCTTTTTGACTTTAGTTGCTAAATATTTAGTTCTCTCTGTCTTGCAAAATGTTATATGGAAATATACTAGCTTGTTCAATACATTGTTGGCTCCAAAATAGATAAACTTTAAATTTGCAACATTTCTTAACTGAAATGGCACATGTTGGAAATAGTAACTGTTCTATTCCAGATTCTAAATAATGAGGGGATGGTCAACTTTCTTGTTAACTATCAAGAAATGTTCAAGGTAGGATTCAAGGGAAAGAATGCACAGTGTTTCTCTAGCACCTATCTGCCAATAGCATTCTCATCTTTCTCCTTTTGGAGTCCAAAGGTTACATATGGCTCTTGTTGCCTTTCTTTTTTTTTTTTTGTTAAAGTAGCAGCTCTAAGCAAGACACTATTAAATTGAGAGACATTTAGAGTCGAAATTTTTGATCAGACTATTGAAGCATGTATGAAACTAGGAAGAAAAGTAATAAAGATCTATGTTGTTTTGCAACATTCATGAAAATTGTACTTAGTGAACTACTTAGTGTTTAATTTCTGTTATCATCTAAATCTTTATGTAATCTCTGTAATGTTTCCAGATTTTATCATTTACTTTTCCAATAAATGTTTGTTTCTTTTTCTGACTGTTCTGATAACTAAGTACTCTATTGTCTTTGCCTTTGGCTTGTTTTTCTTAGCCTGTTTTTCAAAGTAATTCCAAAAGTAGCATAACTCAGATGAATCTCTCTCTCCTTCTCTGTCAAGAATTACACTTTACTCACTGGACTTTGGTTAAATTGATTAACTGTAGTTAGCTAAAGCACACACACCTAAACTTGCCCCCTCCACCACCCCCGGTTATGCATACCTTTGAACACAGTCCTGAGGCCAAAACTAAAATTTGTATTTGATATTTATTGATTTTTGGAATTCAAATTCTAAACTTATGCTTCTTACTGCATATATTGATATATTTATACAGAAGATTTCAAAATATTATCATTAAAATTCTTTTTTCATTTATAGTTTATAAAGCATATTAAAATGTAAAGGTAATTTTTTGAAATATATTTATGAGTAATTTATTTTAGTTTTAATCCAATGATTTAATACTACAAGGCACTAAAAAGAATTATAAAATCTAGGATGACATTTTATGTGTTTCTAAATAAAATTAAACACTCAGATAACCCCTGTTTGCCATTAACATACCTTTAGTCAAATGCCAGAACTCCGACAACAAAAAGCCACATTTAGCAAATATTAAAAGGTAGAAATTGGCACCAGGGTTAAAAGCATATTGGGCAAAGTTTCTTTGGGAATGGCTATAGTAATGTGCTATTGTTATAAATATTATTGTATTTTAGAAAGCAAATTATATTAGGGAAATAATATGCTTAAGATATATTTAGAGAAATAGAACTATATAAAAGTGGTTGTGAGTGCTAATATAAAAATAATGATAGTGTTTGATGTTAACTTACGGTTATTAAAATAATGCTAATATTTTTTCTACAGTTAAACATTAGTATAATGGAGCATTATTTAGTACATCCACCAAAAAATATCATTTTTGATCTGAAAATTGGCATGTAAAAATCTGCTTTCAATCTTGAATTTTATAAGTAAGTTAACCAGACAGTGATTCATCCAGTTATATTATAATGAACAGTCAAACTTAAGTTCTATACACTTGATATATTTATCTGTCTTATTTTCCAATACAGCTTGATCATGAAATTAAATATGATATTCTCTTTTAATGTGGAATTGCTGGCAAGGTATACAGATATCATCTAAGAGGGTATTTCAAATTGTAACAGTACTTTTTGAAGTTTAACTATTTGCAATGATTTTTAACAATTAAATATCTTAGAAATACATTAGAAATAGTATCAAGACATAAGAAAATAATGTTAACTTTTAAAGAGACTGATAAATGATCATAATTGAAACAATGATGGAGTCTTAGGATAAAGTAAGTTTATCTTTCTTTTCAAATATAGCCTCAACATGCATTGTCACAGGTTTTGCTTATAAGCTAGATATATATGTCTACATGTTTTCTATGATATATGAAAAATATACTATTAATTACATGTCAAAAAAATTAAATCCTTTTTGGCCTAGCGAACAAAAATTTGTTTGTTTATTTTTATTATTTTTTTTCTTTTTTACCCACTCAATCGACAGGTGGCATGAATTGATCAAATGTACCAATTGATTTCGTTTGAGGCAGTGCCAGACACCATGGTGTTCTCCAGTCAGAAGAAAGAAAGGCCACTTGGGTGCCATCAGGCATGAAAGCATTATAGTTAGTTTCCTTAACCAGTCATCTTTTTATTTGGAAAAGTCTTTGGATTTTGACTAGGAGGTGCAAAAATGAAGTGTATGGAGCATAAAGTGAAGGTCAAAGACTTGGGTTATTTCTAGAGTTTGCAGTCACAGTAGATTTTTCCTGCAGAAAGCAAAGGATCTTGCTAGAACAATACCTCCTGGGACTTCTTCCAGAGAAGAGAAAGTCATTTCTGAAATTATGAGATTTTTTAATTTTATGAAAATTAAAAAAAAATGGAAAACCTCAAACAAGATTTTTAAAATGTGCTTAGAATAAGTTATAAAAACAACAACAAGAATGTATATTTTAAGGGATCTACTACAGATTGAAATATTTGTCAGGGTCTTACATTTATCTTTCTGATAGTGCTCATGTATCCAAGTGACTTTTCAATAAGTAATTATCTCTTTTATTCATTTACTTTGGAATAGTGATTCCGGATTAGCCAGGTCCCCATATCCCAAAAATCTATTACTAGGTTAAGTCATTTCTTAACTGAAGATGAAACAGTTAAAAAAGAAGCATGCAAAAAGTCTGGCAATCAAAAAGATGTTTTTAACATTAAAAAGTGACCTGAAAGTTAGTGGTTCCATAAAGCTGAATTTTTAAAGAACATATAGGATTTAGGTTTTATTTTTCCCCTCCTCTTTTTGAACGAACTGTAGAGAACCACACCATATACTCAGTATAAGCGTGTTACACTTGAAAGATTTGCTCTGAATGTCCAGTGGGAACCTGGGAATCGTAATAATTTGTACTATCGATTGAGTGAAGCTATGCAGCTGGGGCCTCCGGTGAATAGACAGGAATAGACATTTTATTGATTAACTTTTACAGTCATATTTTCAAGACTCGGCTGCAACATAATTTTCACTTCCCAGCTTTGTGTTGCTGCATCATGAAACTTGGATTCTTCTCTCTTAACGTTTACCCACTTGAGGAAAAAAGTATGAAAGTATGGACATGTCTTGCAAGGGTTGTGAGCTACGGAGATGCAAAACTTTCTGGAAAATGATTTCTCTCAAGTGCTATTCTACCACAAACAGTAGAAAGGAACTAACTGGTTATGACAGTTTTTGGAAATGTCATTATGGCAACTATTTGGTAATTAAATTTCATATTTTCCTCATTTTTTTTCATGTTTGGGAATCTTAGCTTTCCTACCCTAACTTCATGCATGCAACTATTAAAATGAATTGTCTTGTGATGGCTTTGTTTTTAATTACTTATACTTTACATCTTATTTAATGTGAACTGCAGAAGAAAAATTGTTATAATAATAGGCTATAATTCAGTCTGAAATGAAAGCTGTTAAGTACTAAATCATTTTGACCAATAATTTCTAAGTATGAAAATGTGAATATATACCTATTGGACATCTGTGATATTTCTCCAGTCCTGCAAAAGTCTTTAAATTACTTAGGCAAAAGAATGTTGTATTTGCACAGGTGAAAATATTGCACATTTTCTGTATATAATCATATGCTTATTTATCTCAAGTTCGTCAGGCTTTGCATTTTTGCCTGTTGGAGTAAATTGCAGATTTTATACTCTTGTTTACATACATGGAAAGCATTTCACTCTAATTTTATGTAAGAGTTGATGACAGATATTTACACATTAGATTGGATTTGAAAATGGGATTAAAAGGATGATGTCAATTCTTTTTAAAATTCACATCTCTATTTCTTTTATTTATGACTTTGAAAAATGTAATGTTAGAATAAATTGATCCAAAGATAAAATTATGGAGCTTCATGTGATTATATCCAGAAGGCACGAGATATAATTATATTAGACCAAAAATTTAGCACAAGTTTTAATAGTTGTGTAAGAAATTTCATATTCCAAAATATTTGTCATATATAATTTTAGGAATTTATTTTTGTTCAAGTTCATTAATGATTAATGTGGAATTTTGGTCCTAAAATTTGTAGGTTTGATTTAAGTAGTATGAAAAGCATTTTAGGCTTCTAACTTAAGTCCCTCTTAATCAAAAAACAAAAACAAAAAACAAAAAAACTGAGTAAAGCATTCCACTTAGTAGTGAGAGTGTGAAACTCTTTTCCTCTTTACATTGAATATTAATTTTTGATATTCTAACAAGTTTATAGCTTAGCTTCTATTGATTTTTAAAGATACAAATATTGAGACTTTGATTTTTCTTCCATGTGGCATTAATTTATTCTGTTAAAAGACTTATAACTACTTTTAGTGCAAATAGACAGTGCTTGCTGAAGTTCCACAGTTATCACAATTAATAGTAATAATATTAACATTAACGTGTTTGAAGATTTTTCAGGTACTCACATATATGTAACCATATATTTTCTTCTAATGTAACAGATCTGTGTTTATAATGCAAAGGTATTCGAATAAAGTATCTAGGAATTAATTCTTTCCTGCTTCACATTTAAAGAATGAATCAAATCATGTATAAAGAATACAGCTGATTTTTATAATGTGTGTAGGTCTAATAAGACTCTTTCCTGCATAATCAAGTATGTATTTTAAAATTATTTACAAAATAAGGAATGCAATTAAGAGAGATCTTATAATAAACATAAAATACAAAAAGTCTGAATTGAGATTGATTTCAACATAATCTTGTAGAGGAATCCCCACTTATTGATCAATTTTAAAGCCCATGCATAGCACTTAGAAAGATAAAGTAAGCAAGGTCAGATAATCAAAGCATTTAAATAGTAAAAACAGCAACTGCCACTGTAGACTGCTAAAATAAATCCATAATACAAATTGCTTTAGCAAAAAGTGGATGAGCAGCTGATCTTCCTATTGAACTCTGATACTGTTCAGTGACCACACTGGGAAAAGGACTGGGAGAAATGCCTTGCAGATCAATATTGAGTGAGATGTAGCAGGGATTCATTTTGAACATGAAAGCATTACAGGTGTGAGAGTATAGACATCTTCAGGAGATGTCATCCAGTGGAGATTGTTTAATACAGTTAAAAAATGCCATCTATGCCTGATATTGCCAAACCACAGTCACAGAAATGCCCTCTTAACTGTTTCAAGAAATTGTTTGAATGCAGTTTAAAACAGCTCTCGACTTAAAAGTAGAGTAAGTTGGCTTTATGCTAAAATAGTGGTACAATTAATTACCAAAGAAATTAATATCTCACTATAAATATAGTCTACAGAAACTCATGTCACTAATTCATATTTGGGATATCAAATCATTATGTGATAGTGCTCTCCAGTCCTGTCCAGAGGTATAAAAGTTGTAGACTAAGGGATGGAAGAGACTGTGGAATTTTATGGCAACGGAGTACTTCTTGGCGTACTCTTGTTGTGAGTACCTTTTTGAAGCTTGTTGCCATTTGGGGGTCTTATTTTTAATGAGTATTTGAATTCTATTGGCTAATTATATTCTTGGCTCTAGTGAATACTGGGCATTTTCAGTATATAGATATATGACCAGCAAAATTAAGTTTCACTAACTTAACTACTTTTCTTATAAAATTTGAGTTTAACTTCTACTTAATGAGTTATCTTCCTGGCTATAATGAAGTTTTGTGGGAAACTGAATGTGCATTAGCATAAGTACATGCAGTTTTATTGCATTCTGGAATAAAGTGGTTCTTCAGCCAAAATGGACAACAATGCAATTGAATTACCCCTTACCCTTTCTCTGGTTCCCATAGGTGTCATCCTTAAGTCATTTTCTGTTTTCATAGCTTCTAAATTCATCCTCAAGCTCATTATATGAATAGTATTGTATCTTGATAAGTACACCAATATGATTTTCCAACCAGGTATTTCTGGTGAATATTGTCACAGTTTCCCAGTAATCTGAATGTAGTATTTAGAGATTTATGATATTACGAATTGAGATTTTGCTTAATTTACAAAAAAATTCAATATCAAACCTCTCAATTAAATGATATAAAATGTTGGCATAGAGAAGAAAGAATTAAGATGATGACTGGTTACATGTAAGACAGAATTTCCATATCAAAATGAAATATAAAAATCAGACTGGGCCTGAAAAGTTGTGTAACTTAGGCTTGGTTTTTTTTTTTTTTTATTTCCATTCCTTTCTTACCATAATGAATAGTTATTTACAACTATTGTAGCCCCCATGTTTGCTGTATGAATTGCTGATAGCAGCGATTTTAATGGTAAAATTGTGGAACAATATTCATAGTTGTCAGAAAAAGGTCATTCTATTTGCATTCATTAGGAAGCTGGAAGACTGCAATGTGTGTTTCCTTTGGGATGTTGCAGCTATCGATTTATATACAGCTGTAGGAAAAATTAATTAGGATTATATTTCACTTATTACTGCAGGCAGTGTAATAAGAAAGAAAACCATTTTTTTTTTTTGTTAGAAAGTTGAACAGAAAAACCTAACTGGAATCATTGTTTCTTAAATCACAACTACTTTATCACATAATTTTTCTTTTATAATCTGGTTAAAGGCTTAGTGCATTTATGGAAATTTAATTAGCACTTTGAAAAATGAGTGTTTTAGTACATATCCTATAATAATAATGATAATTCAAATTAAGCCAAAGAGACATTTCCCCTTGCTAATTGAACCTTTCCTCTCTCTAAGCTAAGTCAATGTGTATTTGTCTACTGTGAGTTTGCAGGTACTAGGAAGCTATTGCCAAAAGAGTTAAATCAAAAAGTAAACAGGGACCAAGTACAGGAGAATTCTCAAGGTGAAGTAACTGATTCCAGAAATGAGAGTTTCAGAAGTATAACAAGAGATGCATTCTCTTAATTTTTATATTTTCAGTCTAAAATATTTATAATTCATTTCTTTTGCGAATTTAATACTTCAGATAAACTGGAATATGTCACACTGATGATATTCTGTTTGTGTGATGATACTGGATTTCAGATTGTTTTAAAAATTATATTTGGTTTCTTTCTATGAACACCATGCATAGACTAAGTGGAAAAATATTGAATTCAGTTTTCCACATTGTTTATATGTGACACATGTTTGAGATTAATCAAATTGTAGTCACTTCTAATTAACAGCAGAGAATAATTTCGAAATGGGGCAGAACCAGATGACAAAAGATAGTTTGTGTGTGTTCAAGACATACTTTATGAATGGAAACACATGCTTATTGTGACATTTCTAACTTGAAAATTTTATTAACTCATCTATTTTCTTTTAGATATGCCACATTTTAAGAGAAGCCCACTGGCTGGCCTCTGGTGGACACTTAGACATAGAATTAGCATTTAGGGAAAAACAAAATCAAAGAGCAGCCATTCAATGCCCCTATAAAATCTAAAACTAATGTACAGTATTAAAATCCATTGGCATTATTGGAAGTTCTCAATTTTATGAAAGGAGCAGAGGTCAACTGCAAAACTGGGTACAAATACATTCTTCTTGTCTACATTTTATGGATTAGATATTGTTTAAAATATTAATGACTAGGATTGAAAATGCATTACTTCCCTCTCAAAAACTTAACATAATTTTTCTTAGCTCTAATCATAAAGACCTATTCCTTAACATACGTGGCAGAATGTAAATTGGGTAAATATTTTGTCCTGGGTTCCTTCACTTCCCCTCTTGAAGGGAAGGTTTTTATCTTGAGTAATAGCGAACTTTGCCTTTCCAGAGTGATAGCCAATATTTTCCACTGTGGCACATTTTGTATTCTGTTGAAAAAATTATATGAGGTAATTATACTGTGATTCACTGCAAGTTCTTGGCCTTTGTAGTAAACTTAGCATTTCCAGTTTGTTTTCAGTGTAAACTGTATTAGAGTAATAATTAGGGAACTCAGAATTTTTATAAAATTCTGAAGGTCTAGGACTAAAATTTTGAATTACTTTCTTAACTAAAGTGAAATGATCCAAACTATATTTCTTAGGAATATTTATTAATCAGACTATATATTGGTCCACAATTGACTAAAAAGCTCTTTAGGTTTTGGAGAGAACATTTGGATGTCTAGAAAGGCAGGTTGAAACCACATTATGGGCAGTCTCTATGCTAGTTTTGGGAATTTATAATTTACTTGTAAGTAATGGGAATATAATGAAGAGCTGTAAATAGTCAAGTGCAAGTGATCACACCAATGTTTGAGAAGAAATAGGCTGAATCTCTCACCCTTTTAATATGTCACCTGGCTAATTCCTACTCATCCTTAAAAATTGGTGTCGTAAGCCACCACCTCCTGTGGCTGCCTCCTCACTCATCCCAGACTGAATCATGTGACATACTCCATTGCCTCCAGGGCACCCAATGCATACTCTACTATAGTAAGCATCTCATCTTATCATATGTATTAGGATACTAGAAAAGGCCCATTTCCCCCACTGAAACACTGTGTTCATGATTATCTTCCTGGGTCATTATAGGCATGGCCATCTTTTAACTAACTTTGGATAAATTAGTAGTGGATGAAAGGAATGAACTTAGCTGTGAGCCTGGTTCAATGGCTCTTCCATGACCGAGTGAAACATGCTGAATCACTGGCCTGACTTTTAGCATATATTGAAAATATCAAAAGAAATCTTGATTTTTTTCTAAGTGTAGCACCAAATCTTTAACATCTAGCTTATGTGTAGTTCAGACATCCTCTTCAAAGCTAAGAGAAATGGCTTTGGAAAATGGAAGCTTTATTGAAGTAGATGGGTGTTGGGGGAGATGTTAGATTGCAAATGTTTATTAAAAAAAAAAAGTATGTAGTACACAAAAGGTGCCCACACTATTGCTTTAAATATTGATGGTGCTGTCATCTGAATATATGCCTCCCTAAATTCTTACCCCCAAAGCGATGGCATTAATAAGTGTAGGCCTTTGGGTGATTATGTCATGGGACTTGAGCTTCAGTGAATGGAGTTGGTGCCCTTATAAATGACACCTGAGAAAGTTCCCTTACCCTTTCCACCCCATGAAAACACAGCAAAAACAACAGCTGTGTGTAAAGGAGGAGGAAGGCTTTCACCAGATACAGCTATCTGCTGGTAACTTCATCTTTGATTTTCTAACCTACGGGACTTTGAGAAATAAATTTTTGTCCTTTATAAACCACCTAGTTTATGGTGAAACATACTAAGACAAGTGGGAGAAAGGAAAGAATAAGAGGAAGTAGAATAGTTGATTAAAAGGAGTGAGAAAGGACATTGTTCTCATGCGATGCAGACTTGAATTTGAGGATAGACAGAGGATACGGAGAAAATGGACAAGGAGAATGCAAGAATGAAAGTGGGCGATTGATAGGGCAAGGAATCAGAAGCTATAGCAGACTTTATGAAGCGTAGAGATAGACACCTACAAGGGTCTCCTTTACATCTGAGAAAATGTATGGGTGGGCGACAGGTAAAGATGTCAGGAAAACTTGAAGGCATGTCAGGAAAATGAGAAATGGTTTTTGAAATAAAATCATCTGACAGAATGAGTATGGCAGGGATTTAGAGGACTGTGAGCAGGACTGTTAAGAACTAGTAAAACCATTGAGCATTGAGTGGAAAATGAGAAGACAGCATATAATAATATATGCTTAAGGGAATTAGACTCACAAGATATCGAGAGGCAAGGATTACCTGATTAAAGTGAATTTGAAAATACCAAGTTAGTTCATTCAACAACTATTTCTCTTAAGTCCTGCTTTGTGCTTAATGCTGATTCTTGGTATAAACAGCAAACAAAACAACTAAACCCCTAAACTCTGAGAGGTTACATTCTAATGGGGAGCCAGGTAACAAAAAAGAAAAAAAAATGACAAATTATACACTATAAGTTACATTTTTCATGGATTTTATAATCTTCTTTATCATATTAAAAAAGATGTAGCTATTACAAATATGAAAGTACTTGAAGGCTATAGCTTCTTCCAGTTCTGAGAACACTTTTCCCCCAAGAATCCATCCCTTTGGGTTTTGTGATTTAGCTGCTTTCTGATACCTGGAAAAGGGAACATTTTAATGCTTATTTATGATAAAAGCCCTGAAAACTTTATGGCAATGACTGACAAAGTATGACAATACTCACCCAAATCACATTTTCACTTTTACGTGGAGCCATCTTGTATTTTTTTTCTCTTCTTTTAATTTTGATGCAACTCTAAAATCTGTCCCAGGTTTTTCTTCCTTTGACACTCCTCTTTACTACAGATCGCAGGGCTTCACTTACAGAGATGAATTCAAAGAGTTAGAGCCTCTGGGCTACCTCACAGAAGTGTCAAGGATTTCCTCTTCTCTGTTGCTTTTCCTGCTCCTGGTAAAGTTAATTTAATTTTCATGTTAAAATTATTCTGTTCTTTATCATTGTTGCCACTGAATCGCTCTAGTTTCCTGGAGGCCTGAGCCATCTTCCTTACATTCCGTTCATAAAACTAATAAACCAGAGATAGATTCAAGCCAGTGGTGACTGCCCTGTGTCTGAATTATTCTTGATTTGAATTAAGGCAACACATAAGCCAAGGCTAGTATACTGTTGTTAACTAGACATCCCAAGAGAGCTCAGAAGATTTCACTCAGGAAACAATTAATTTAATATTTTAAAGAGAAATTGTAAAATAATGAAACGATGATAAATATAGACCTTAGAACTGCTTTGGACTATCCTATTACAGTCAGCAGCAATGTTTCTATGACATAGTGCCTAATGTTACCCATCTACTGAAACCATGCTTTAGGTTTGTTACTACACCTATGCTGACGGGAAGACATTGTTTTTACATCTCTATTTTTTGTGTAACTAAAGACCTTCATCCAGAGTATCACAAATGACTCACTTCTACAAAATAGAGGATGGAATCTAGAAGAATGAGTGAGCAAAATGTCCACTGTTTACTGCTATGTAAACTTGAAAAGGTGTAATGAGGAGAAATTCTTGTGGTGTCCAACAGAATATCCAAGTGTGGAAAGAAGAAATACATTCACAACTCTTAGATAATCGAGTACATGCATTTATTAGGTGAAGCTCTATCTAATCTAAGCCTGAACTAAGATAAAATTTTTCAAAAATCACAAATGAGAGTTGAAAATAGCATGATAATTATAGAGTACTTCACAATGATTGAGCACTCAGTATGTACTAGGCACTGTACTGATCATTTTATGTTCTTTGTTTCCTTTAGTCCTCGTATCAACAGATTAAAATTAATATTATTGCTATCACTTTCAGGTAAGGAAGTTGAGGACTGTAGAGATTAAAGAATTTGCCAGTATATCCATTTCTGAGATTTAACCTCCTGTGACCTTGGATTTTATATTTTCAAACATTAAATAAACAATATCAAATTAAGTATACGAATATGCAGTGAAGAAAAATGTAGGAGTTCCTGTCATGGCACAGTGGAAATGAATCTGACTAGGAACCATAAGATTGTGGGTTTGATGCCTGGCCTCGCTCAGTGTGCTAAGGATCCAACATTGCCATGAGCTGTGGTGTAGTTCCCAGACATAGCTTGTATTCTGTGTTGCTGTGGCTGTGGTGTAGGCCGGCAGCTGTAGCTCTGATTCAACCCCTAGTCTGGGAACCTCCATAACTGCAGCTCTAAAAAGCAAAAAAAAAAAAAAAAAGAAAAGAAAGCAAAAAAAAAAAGAAAAATATAGTTGTTGGTTGGAGAAAATATAGATCTGCTTAAATGGTAGTTCTGGAATCAGAGAGCTCTTTGTGGCATCTATGGACTCTACCAATAAGCAGACAATATCGCTACAATTATAACTTCTAAATGCAATGAGAAACAAACAGGGAAAATACCATAAAAATAAACTTTAAACATAAATAGGAAACTTTAATCATGTATATTATAAAATTCTAAAAATATAGTATTTCAGACAAAAGCCTTAACAACAGATTAACCAATCCTGGCCAATGAACTAGAATATGATCCAATTTAACATGTCTCAAAATGTAATGATGGAGTAGTTCCATTTTCTTAAGATATTTCCAAAAAATAACTATTATTTCACACACACAAATATGTACAACTGCAGTAATGTAATTTTAATCATGATATGAATGTTATTGTAGAAACTCAGGAATATGAATTTTTTCTTGACACTGGAAATGAGGTTTTACATATAGTTATTAGATGCTTAACAGAGCTGAGACTCTATGATACTTTAAGAAAAATTCAGAATATTCACCCTCCAAAGGATCTCTGATTTTCTTAATGGGTGAATGACATTCACAAACATATTTTTGAAATGTGAAATCTATATTAATGCATTCATTTGCTAAATCTAAAAAGGATTTGGAAGGACCTTAAGTTAAAGCACTTTTTTTTCAATATAAATAAATGACAACACAACAAGAAGAACAAGGCAACAACACCATGATTCTAGGAGGTATCTAGCTATGAAAAACATTGCAATTATGTATTTGGCATCAGGAAATTCATACTTGACCTAGAATCCAGTGGAATTTTACTCAAGAGAGGACACCCAGAGCAAACTTGGAATATTGAGATGGAAAGGACTATGAGAAAAAAAGGGGGACTCAGCCCATTCCACCATGCTGGCAAAAGCAGCCACTTTTTGCTGTAGCAATGGGAACACAACCAATTTTGGGAAAAGGTAGTAACTCCACTGGCAAAAAAAGAAACTAGAGATGAACTTTAAAGGGCCAGAATAATGGTGTCCAATGATCAACCTTCATTGTTTTAGAGAAAACAAGTAGGCAGGGCTTTCATTTCTTAAAATCTAGATAGAACAGTGTTACCTTTATGACCTGACAAGTCTGGGTTTGTTTGCTTGTCTAAAAACCTTTTCAGGAAAATTTGTTCTTGTTCTCAAGTTATTTTCTTGAACAAATATACATTGTTCGCCTAGATATATTTTCCTCCTATCAAATTAGTGAAGCTTTCTGGCCTAATGTTGTAAACAACTTTTTTTTTTTTTTTTTTTTTTTGAGAAACAAAAAGAAATTCCTGAAATCTCCCCTTAGGAATGAATGGATTTTCAGGATAGCTCCCCTGCTCTCTGACCTTCAGGATGTGTCCTGCTGAGTGAGCATGTTAGTTATCTTCTATGGCAAAAAGAAGACACTTTGGGAGGGCACTACTTTCCATGGAACAGCTTTTATTTTTTCCCTTGATGCATCTGGACATCTAACTCTATTTTTAAATTCAACTGTGTACTTCCAGACAAGCAAAGGTGCCACAAAGGTACCCAGAGTTAAAGGGAACTTATACTAGTATTTAAGAAATATATAGGCACAGCAAGAAGAAAAGGAATTGAACAAGGTTAAAAAAGTGAAAGATGCCCATTTGAATTTGTACTGTATTTTTAGTCTCATACATACATTGCAATTTTAATTGTATATTGTCTTGGTAGAAAATTAATAATATATCAAGTATTGAGGTTTGCAGGGCATTTCCATCCTTTTTTATATTTTATTTTATTTTATTTTATTATTTTGTCTTTTGTCCTTTTTAGGGCTGCATATGGCAGCATATGGAGGTTCCCAGACTAGGGGTCCAATCGGAGCTGTAGCCACTGGCCTACACCAGAGCCACAGCAATGCCAGATCCAAGCCATGTCTGTGACCTACATTGCAGCTCACCACAAGGCCAGATCCTCAACCCACTGAGCGAGGCCAGGAATCGAGCCCACAACCTCATGATTCCTAGTTGGATTCGTTTCTGCTGTGCCACCACTGGAACTCCCTTTTCTTTCTTTCTTTTTTTTTTTTTTTGTAATTATGAAGGGATAAAAATAGATGAAATTTGTGAACCACCCCCAGTCTAGTGACAGACTTTTGATTAGAACACTGAGTTTCTGACAAACCTTAAAGACCTTCCAATTAGGAATTCCATGAAATGAAATCCAAGTATTATACAAACGTCTTTACTGAAAGACTCTATATTTCCACCTTATATGGCTTCGTATGAGCCTCAGGGTTGAGGTTCAGTAGATAAGCAATGAGAATGTAAAGAGCAAAACAATTCTTACCTTTAGGTGAATATCTCAAATATGGTGTTCTGTGCTTGAGGTTAAAGTAAGGTTTTTGCACGTGCAAGAAATAAATTCCACTTAGGTAAAATGTAGTGTATTATTTTCCGCCTTATAATTAGTAAGTGGCCCTGAAGAATCAAAATCACTGAGTAGTATGATAAAGCACTTGTTAATGGAGACACATTTATCCAAAGAAATATTTATTTTCTGAAATGAAACCTCTTCAGCTAAATTGTATCACATAGTCAATCTTCACCCCACCCTCACCCCCTCCTGACTTTTAAATAATAGACCATATAAATTACACAGTAACTGCTTAAAGCTGAGCTTTACTGCCCTCAGGAGAAATGTTGCTTTATCCTAGAGAAGCACTTGTAGAAGTTGAGGCTGGAACATTCTTAGTCAAATCCAACTGCTCATGTAGGAAATAGACAAAAGACATTCTTTTCCATAGCAATACAAAAGTTATTTTTCAAGGATTTTTTACTGGATATCATTGTAAACAGCATGTCTGGCTAAACTCCACATACAATTCAATTTGGCTTGAAAGAAATATTTTACATTAATATATTGAGTTAATTACCATTTTTTTCTTTAAAAATAATAGAGAACTCGAATAATAGAGCAGCTTCTCATAATTGGAGTCAGAGACAACCTAGGTCTGAATCCATATAAGCTATCATCACGTTGAACCAATTACTTCAAAGACTCAGTATTTTCATCTGTAATTTGGAGATAATAATATCTTCCTCATAGGGATGTTATGAGAAAGCAGACAATTTTGTAGAGGGCAAGCATTGTGCCTGACACAGTCGTGGTTCTCAATTATTGGCAGACATTATCAAATTAGAAATAAGGGTTCTTTTTCATCAGATAAAAAGATGTTACAAGTTTTCTAATAGCAAAATCTCCACCATTAACCTCTGCATTGGGACCTGATGGATACAAGACTAAATGGATTAATGTATTTAGAGGATATTGCCCTTATTTATGTGTTGATAAATGGATATAAAGTAGCCTCTGGCAACCACCAAATGAAGATGATTTTTTGGATGAGTTTCAGCCGCATGTGGGTTATTGCCTGGTATCAGCTCTCAAGAAAACAAAGGCTTTTCCTCCAAAGCCCAGCAGCATCATATTTGCAATATTATTAATCACTTTAGAGGGAAGAAAAATCTGGTTCTCTTCGAATTGTCTAGAAGTATTCCCATTAAACTTGCAGTCTCTTCAAATTTAGTTTTTTGCAAACTATGTCTGATATAGTTTTAACATAACCCTTGTAAGAAGAAAGAGATTGATTAATTTGCTGCTGACAAGAGTTCACATTCCTTTTGTTTTTCTCAGAGGATGCATCTGCTTCCTATTCTGAACATGGTTCTACTTACAATCTAATTGTGCTACGCTACACTTCTCTGTTATTTTTGGAGACTAAGCCTACGTTTAGGCCAATCATCGAAGAGTTTAGGAGGAGAAGACTTGGAATTTGAAGGCTAAACAGATTCATGCAACTCTCTCTATATGTAGCTGCAGTTATACACTTTAGGCTTGTCCTCAGAATTTCCTGAGATGGGTCAGCATTATTGTCTCTATATGAGGTGTAATATTTGTTATCTAATGTTAAGTGGTTGAATGATGTAAACATTTCCTTTAGTTTCAAATTTAGCTTGACTCCTTTCATTGGACCTAAAATATTTTGTCCAGATGTATAAATAGATAATTTGAAGAAAAAAAATTATTTACTATCCATGAAACATGAGAAACTTTTAAGGGAATATTACATGTATAAAAGCTGCATTCAAAGATCCCCTCTTCACATTAACTTCATGAACTTAAGTTTTGTTGCAATGTCATTCCAGTCCCTAGAAAACCATTACAGCAGTACCAAATTTAATAATACATATATTCCATCATACATTAAAGTTAGAAGGTTTTGTGAGATCAAACTTTTGGAAGCATCTGTATTATTTGAGCTTGTGCATGGGATTTCTGATTTTTCTCTCCAGACATCAAACCTTTAATTAGGAGCTTACCTGATTGCTTCGTCTACTTACCTTAGGAAAACCTTACTGCAAAGTGTAGTATGAGAGACAAATCTTACCTCCCACCAAAATCATCAACCTAAAAATTACAAAGGACAAAATTGTTCAAACTCATCTTGTCAAGTGCCCTCTTCTGAATATTGACCTCATCTATTATATTTGTAGAATTATTGATAATATGCTAAACACGCAAACACTGAACATTTATTCAAATAAGTACCTGCCATGTTCTACAATAATGTCGTTGGAAACTTTCCTACACCAGAAATGCAATCTCAATGGCATCATTTTACAGTTGAACAGAAGCCCTCAGAGAGATGATTTTAACTTAGCTGAGGTCCCATAGCTGATAAGCTGCAGGTTGGAATTTTATTTTATTTTTTTTCATTTTTAAAGTTTCATTGAAGTTCAGTTGATTTACAATGTTGTGATAATTTTCTGCTGTACCACAAAGTGATTCAGTTATACATATACACATATGCATTCTTTTTCAGATTCTTTTCTCCATATAGGTTTATCACAGATTATTGGGTAGAATTTCCTTTCTAACTTCAAGGCCAGTATTTATTCAGTTATACTATGTTTAACTCTTATAATACTGTAGGATATACTAGAATTTTGGAAAAAATATTGTGTTTTCTTCATCAGTCTTCGTCCTTCCCCAGCCTAGTTTTTAAAACCAATGATCTGTTCATGTAGTAAGCTTCTCCAAAGGCAGGGGCAATGTCTGCTATCCCTCTATGTATGCTCAGTATCTAGTACAATATTCTATATGAGTCAACATCCAATAAGTGTTGACTCAGACAGAGATCATCCCTTAAACTAATTATATGAGAAAACTGATTGTTGTCCCCACAGAATAAGTCTAATTTTCTTAGAAATAGAAGAGCTCATTCAATCTATTGTGAGGTTTCCTATTTCTTATTTTAATGTGTTAGTTTTCTTTTTTATTTCTTTTAACTATCAAACCAGGAGATTCTTTGGCAAAATATATTGAACTTACCTTAAGAAAAATTGATATTAGCCATGAAATTTTTCCTGTGATCATGTTAACAATATTGCATTTCTTTCTTTGTATTTAGACATTAAATTGAGGACATATTAATTAAGCTATAGTAAAACTTGTGGCAATATGATGAATAATCACAAATGTTTATACTTTGCACTCTACTATTCTATACCATGTGGTATCAAATGTACTGGAGTCTACAAGAGGAAAACTGGAGTCTACAGGAAATTTTACAGAGAAAAAGCTAAGGGTGACAATTGACAAAGTAATCTTCACTTTTACAAAATATACTCATGATATAAATCCTCTATAATAATACTTTAGACTACTAATAATAAATACCTAAGAGGATTTTAACCCTGTTCAGTCTAACATTTACTTGAGATATCATAGCTCTTGATGCTTAGAAAATAATTCAGTTCATTTATGAACTTCTAGGTGCAAATGAATTTCATTTTGTTTAAGCAACAATAGAAAATCTTATGGTGTGTAGAGATTGGATTTTTCTGTAAATTAGCTATATCCCTAAAAGTAGCTCATTCAAAATATTTTATTCTCATAGAAGTTGCCCATATAAATATGGTTGTATCTTTTATCTAATTATATATACAAATATCACACACACACACACACACACACAAATGCATATGCTGGGTTGATGACATCATTCCCAACACCCTATTCAAATAAGGACCAGAAAACAATTCTTTCCTGACAGAGTTTACATCAAACTGTAAAGAAAGACACAAAATAAAATTATCAATTTCCACTTGTGATGAGTTTTGCAAAGGGAAAAGAAGATCGTGCAATTATTTCACATGGAAAATTAGCTTAAACCTCAGTCTGAGATTCTCTTTTAGTTAAGAAATTTCAAAAATGGTTTGGTTGGCAAGCCAAGAAGTGTCTTGTGACTTCAGGTAGTATTTTGTAACCTGCTAAAGCACACATTCTTTTTTATGTGGGGATTGTTTAGGGGTTACTGTCACACATCCCTGACAAATTTTTAGATATTAAAAAAAATAAACCGTATAATATCACAACTTAAAAATTATAAAAATAACTTTACAATCTTTCCATTTCTTTCAATAGAAAAAGAAAGGTAAGCCTTTTGATTAATATCTATTTTCTGATAGGCTGATCAAATTCATCCAAAACAAAATCTAAATAACCATGTAAATACTTAAATTTATCAGTTTACCATAACTCAAATTAGAAAAACTTCAGAGCTCTGAATTTTAAATTATTGTCAATGTCATCAGTTAAATGTAAACACATCCTGTGGAAGGTCTGCTAGAGAAGATTTCCATCATCCTATATTTTACATACATGGAATTTAATAGGAAGTTTTGTGATGTATTTATGATCAGTATGTAAACAAGGAAAAAAGAAATTTCAGAAAAAAAAACTACCTATTGAAAGTTAAAATGTGTTAATAACTTAAATTTCATAACAACGTCACTTATCAACTGCAAAATGCCAGGCTTTGTGATGAAATTGCCATATTAGGGTTAGTATATATTTTTCCATTATGTTTCTTATAATATTAATCTATAAATCATACATCACAAAATAATTCTATATGAATTTAGCAGTGCTTTTTAAATATCCATCTCATGTTCTGTTAACTTCAATAAATGCAGAATGCAGATCTGTTTGTCTACTCAGTGCATAATACTTGAAAATAGCTACTTTCAGTTACTATCTGGTGAATAAATAAATGAATAGATGAATAAAATGAAAGGTGGGCTAACACACTAAAAATGGATTATTTCTCTTTTATCAATGAATCTCAAAATTGGGTACGATTTATTGCATAATTCTCGTATGCAATACAAGAGGCATTGAACTTAGCTTGGAGTAATATGTCATTGGAGATGAATAAATTTAAAATGTTAATCTTTTCATGGTGGATTATAGTTCATTACCAAATGTCCCTTTTTTTTCTGTTGCCTTCTTCTAAGTTTGCTTTTTATGAAATTATCTAAATGTTCTGCTCATCAGTGTTCACTATTTTTCCCATCCTATCACTCAAAACTATCTGTATCTTTGTAATTAACATGTCTTTTATAAGCATCAAAACTTTGAGTTTTATTTTATTTATTATGACAATGTTTGTCTTTTATTTGTGGTATTGAATCCACTTACCAATAATGGTCATTGTATTTCCGTTTGTATCAGTCAACCTACTTGTTTGTTTCCTCATCTATTTTACTCTCTTTCTTGTCCAGTTCCTTGTCGTCATTTATGTAACACAAGGTATTATAAAATTTTTGCTTTTTCCTCTATTAATATGTTAATTATTATTATTTTAATATTTAATATGTATGCTATTATTATTTTAATATTTACTGTAAACATTATGCATTTATAACCCATTGTTTGCAAATATTTTTACTGTTTTGCTAATAATGCTAGTGCCTCAGAATACTTTAACTCTACTTCCTTTCTATGTTTTGTATTACTGAGATCAGAGGTTTTTGGATTTTTGTTTCCTTTATATTTTATATTTTAAACTCCAGGAGATAGTATCATCATTGCTGTGTAGAGTCAATATTTATTGTATCCTATACTGCAGCATTTCCTTTGGGGATTATTCTTTAGCCTAAAGATTTTTTTTAACATTTATTTTAATGATAATCTATTAGTGATTTATTTTAGGTGTAATTTTTCTGAATGTGTCTTTATTTTGCCCTAACTTTTAAACCATTCTCTTTGGATGTATAATGCTATGTTAGTGATTTTTTCAACTCAGTACTTTAAATATATCATTTATTTTTTCTGGCTTCTGTTGTTTTTGGTGAGAGGTCAGCTCTCAGTCTTATCATTTCTCATCTTTGGCTTTTTCTCTTTTTTGTCTTTATGTCTCTGTAATTTGACTATGGTAGGCATGATTATTTTTTAATTTATTCTACTCATCTATGGGGTACTTATCTTTCCTCAGTTTTGAAAAATCTTCAAATATTGATTTTGCTTCATTTTCTATTTCCTCATTTTGGAGACATCCTTAACATACATGTTAGACTAATTGGCTCAGTCACTTATAGGTCTTACTCTCTCATCTCTATTTTTCATTTTTTCTCTCTGTTTTCAGTTTACATATTTTTATTGACCCATCTTCAAATCTAAAAACCCTGACATATTTTATCCTAATTGTTGTTAAATCCATATAGTGAGGTTTAAATTTAATTAATTAGATTTTCAGTTCTAGAATTCACTTTGGTTATTTTTCTAGATTCTACTTAATTGGTGAAATTCTCCATCTTTAATTTTTTTTCTGTCTCATCATCTCTATTTTTGAATATACCAATCACTATTTTAAAATCCTTTCAGATAATCCCAATATCTTTACCTCTTATTTCTCTTATTCTTTGGTTATTTGGTCTCATTTCTTGTCATTTTTATTGAGTGATAAGACTTGTAAATTACTTATCGTTTTCATTGAACGGATATATTTTATTTTACAAAAGCATATAGCTCCACATCATGTTAATTTCCTTTAGAGAGGAACTATCCTTTCCTCTAGCAGGCAAGTAGATGTGGGAGCCATCAGCTTAATTAAATCAAAGTTACGCTGATTCAAAACTGGACCACCGTTTGGAATGGCTCTGTTTACCTTTGGTTTGCCCCATTATCGAGGCATAGCCTTCTAGGGATTTCAGATGAGAATCCACTGTTTTCAACATAGCCTCTCTTGCAAAGTGATTTGAAATTTAATGTTCAGTATTTTGAAAATATCAGATAACCTGCTTTGCTTTTCAGAGGTTTTGGTTTGGATTTTTAACCTTATATCACATATAGTTTGAGAATTTGGGCAACTCTTTTGATGCAGAATCAAGCTATTAACTTGAAATTCTTCAAGTACTGAGATGTTATGATTTTTTTTTTCATTCTAAAATAGTGAAAAGCTTTACTGTTTTCTCTACCCTCACCAACAGAAGCCCTCAACTTGGATTTCTGCTTTTTTTTGCCTACAGTGAAAATCACTGCCTTTTCAACCACTGGTCAACTAACCTTTGCACAATTCACTCCAAAAAGAAGGATAAAAATAATACTAATTTGTGAGTTTATGGGTTGATTCCCATTTCTTTGCAATTTCAAAATTTGGAATGATAAAGACCAACATGTTTCAGGATACTGTAAACCAGAGCAGTGTCCCCTCCAACTACTCATTAATAAAAGAAGAAATATTGATAAGAAAATGCAAATTTTGTTAAATTGTGTAATAGATTTGTACAAATATGAAGAACTCAAAGTTATTTCTTAGGTATTATTATCATTGAAGAGATGAGATGACGTGACAATCTTTCAAATAATCAAAAATGTAAGTGCAAAAACTTAAAATTGTTTTGAATAAAATATATTATTTGGCTCATGATAGCATGTTTTACATGATTTGCAACAATATTGTTTAACCACTGGAAATATTTAAGTAGGAAGTACCAAAAACTTCTTGTAGGAATGATCATTTACACAGACTTATTTTTAATAGGGAAGAATTTTAATGTATAATAAAAAAAATCTGAGGTATCAAAAGAATAATTTCTTTATAATGTGCTTTCTATACATCTTTAAAATTAACTGAAAATTTTCTAAAATATTTGTAAGCCATATTATGAACATAAATCTTAAAAGTTATACATCATTTGCTGTAATTGAAGAGTGTCTGGAGATTATGGAAACACAACATATGCCAGTATCTTTCTTTAATACAGTTGGCTATTAAATTAAAGAATTATTTTACATTGGTTTCTATTTATTTTCCTTTGTTTATAATTCCTACATAAGTGTAAAGTATAATAGAAATGCATTTAAAATACTTCAAGGTAAAACTAATGACTTTTTCTTAATTTAAAGTTATAAGTACAGAGGTTCACTCATGGTGCAGCGGGTTAAGAATCTGGTGTTGTCACTGTAGTGGCTTGGGTTGCTGCTGTGGTGTGGGTTTGATTCCTGGCCCAGAAAATTCCACATGCCATGGGTGAGGCCTTAACCCCCCCAAAAAAAAACCCCAAAACCAAAAACATAAGTACAATTATTAGTATATCAAGATTATTTGGGAGAAAATATGGGAATATGTGAAATAGCTTATGCTTTTAAGTGAAATAAATGAATTTCAATTAAATTAAGAAAGACTTTGAGAAAAAACAGATTATTCCATCTTTTTTTACTGAATCTTTTTGACCACACTATAATAATAAAATATAATATTTATGCAACAAGCATGTAATAAATAATACAGCAAATTGTTTTCTAGAAGACAGCTATCACACTATTTTTCCTTATATTATGATAGAACTCTGCTTAAATATGTCACACAGGGATCCAGGCTTAAAAATTTACCATTATTTGTCTGATTTTTCAACAGGCTACATGCTTCTCTAAAACTTATGGCTCATCTATCAAATAAAGTGGCATAGCTAGATAATTTCTAAACATTTTACCTCTGAGATATTATTGGGCAGCACATCATTAAGGTAGGGTTTTTCATATGTTAATCACATATACTCATGCTGCCTTATTATTTATCCACTAAGAATTTGACTCAATGTTATGAAATCCAAACACCAAATCTCATTTGGAAATGACAGAATGTGTGCGCGTGCATATGAGTGTGTGTTTGTGCCAAAACACAAAAGTATATAGGTATTCATCTTGAAAGATCAAGTGAGATAGAAATGAATTTCATCCTTTGAGAATTTCTAATACATAATCCATATTTCCTCACTTTCACTTCTACTTTGGATGGCAACCTCTATGAAAGTTGACCAGACCCAATTTATTAATCATTAATCTCTAACTCACACCTCAAACCTCATCCACATGCCTTTTATCATTTCCCATAACCCTTAGTAAACCCTAGTGGTAGACCTTATAATATCTAATAAAGAACCATCAGTTTCTAGAATAATTTTGATGTAACTCTCCATATTGAGAAGTCTATCAAAATAGATCCTTGGCAATGTAATTGAGTAACTATTTAATAACAAAAATTTACCTGCATTTTATATTCTCTGTAATTATAAAATATACAGTTGACTCTTGAACAATATGGTGTTAGGGACACTAACCCTCCAGGTACCCTCCAGAACCCTCCACAGTTCTTCATCTGAGGATTCAACCAGCCCTGATCCTGTAGTACTAGTGATGCACTATTTAATATTTAAAAAAAAAAAATCTATGTGTAAGTGTACCTGTGCCATTCAAACCTGTGTTTTTCAAGGGTCAACTGTATTTAATTCACTTTCTATTTCAAACTCTTTTTGCTAAAATTGTAGCATTCCAAAGTGGATAAAGTGATATTAGTCAAGAATACACAAGTATTCCCTTGTGGTGCAGTGGGTTAAGGATCCAGCATCATCACTGCAGCGACTTGGGTTAGTGCTGTGGTGCAGGTTCAGTCCCTGGCTTGGGAACTTCCATGTGTTGTGGGCAGAGCCAAAAAAAAAAAATTAAAAATAACCTGCACACATGTGATAATTTTTGCATAATTATTTCCAGTGTGATTTTCCTACTTGGTCCACTCATGCAATGATGGAATTTTATTAAAGAATAATAATATTATGATTTGTGTCTGGCCCAGGCTATCCAGAATACTTGACCCTACCCTACATCTAGACCCTTCTCCCTTCAGATATATGCAAAAGAAATGAGATAAGGCTTTAGTATTATCTACAACTGGCCTCATCATGTATACTTAGAGAAACTAAAAGTGAGTCAGGAGAGCACAGTTTTTTTGAGGCAAGAGGTTGAAATAGTCTTTCTTTTCAGCCCAAATCTAGAATTGATTCAGCTACCTACCATGAGAATTTTCAGGCTAGGATTATTGCTTTGCATTTCACTGTTGGGTTGAAGGAATAAGGTACAAAAAAGATAAAGTTCTGAATCTGACAAGCAAAAGCAGACAGAGGGTCCCCTCACCATTCTGACTGGGTCTAGTGGAAGAGAAAGGAAATAGTTCATGATTCTTTGCACTGAGTATACTAACCTGAAAACTCAACTCCTACAAAATGCAATCAGTGTTTCCTTCAACTTCAGTAAATTTGATCCTTGGAGGATAATACTTCCTTCACTTGATTCTGATCAATTTATTTTGTGTGTGTTGTTGGGGAGGGGTACATTATGGTAGGTCAGAAGAAAAAAGGGCAAGATAGGAAATCTTGGGAAGATAGTTGGTGAAAAGTGTTGATTTATAATTTTAGTGCTAAAAATCCTGAGTAGGTTTTTATTTATTTTACTAAGTGGCAGATGATGTACTTATGTAATATTGTATTAGTTGACTTAAGGGGCTGTGATGCTCAATGAGATTTAAATGAGGTAATTTTAAATAGTAATTTACCTAGCACATTAGAAATATAATTTCATTCATAAATGTAGTAAAATTAGTAAATTTATTATAAATTAAGACATACCAGTGAATTTAGAGAAATTTTTAGTACTTAATTAGATAAGAAAATGTTAAAGTCCCTCTAATCTTGAACTTTATTTTTAAAATGTTAAGAGTAATATAAGATTACATTGAAAAAGTTGACTTTTTTTTCATGGTAAAAGTGAACAAATATTGATTTTCTTTAGAAATAAAAGGGAAATTCTTTCTTTCTTTCTTTCCTTCTTTCTTTTTTTTTTTTTTGTCTTTTTAGGGCCACACCTGTGGCATATGGAGGTTCTCAGTCTAGGAGTTGAATAGGAGCTGCAGCTGCAGGTCTATACCACAGCCACAGCAACGCTGGATCGGAGCTGTGTCTGCTACCTGCACCACAGCTCATAGCAATGCTGGATCTTTAACTCACTGAACGAAGCCAGGGGTCAAACCTGTGTCCTCGTGGGTGCTAGGCAGATTTGTTTCCACTGAACCACGATGGGAACTCTGGAAAATTTCATTTTTGATAATGAAAAAGGTAGATTTGCTTTTTATTGTAATAAAAATCATGACATCTACTCTTTTAAAAATTTTAAGTGTACAATATAGTATTGTTAAATACATGCACATTGTTGTACAGCATCTAGAACTTTTCCATTGTGCACTGAAATTCTATGCTTGTTGAAGAGAAACTTCCCACCTTCTCTTCCCCTCAGCCTCTGGCAATCACTAAACTACTTTTTGCTTCTGTGAGTTTAACTATTTTAGATACCTCTTATAAGGTAAATCATGCTATATATTTTCTTCTGTGATTGGCTCATTTCACTTAGCATAATATCCTCAAGGTTCATTCATGTTGTAGCATATGGCAGAATTTATTATTATTTTTTAAAATAGCATTCCATTGTATGTATATACTACATTTTATTTAACCATTTATCCATCAGTGGACATTTAGGTCACTTCCACCTTTTGGCTATTGTGAATAATGCTGCAATGAAAATGGGAGTGCAGGAGTTCCCGTCGTGGCGCAGTGGTTAACGAATCCGACTAGGAACCATGAGGTTGAGGGTTCAGTCCCTGCCCTTGCTCAGTGGGTTGACGATCCGGCGTTGCCATGAGCTGTGGTGTAGGTTGCAGACGCGGCTCGGATCCCGAGTTGCTGTGGCTCTGGTGTAGGCCGGTGGCTACAGCTCCGATTCAACCCCTAGCCTGGGAACCTCCATATGCCGCGGGAACGGCCCAAGAAATAGCAACAACAACAAAGACAAAAAAAAAAAAAAGAAAATGGGAGTGCAAAGATGCTTAACATCATTAATCATCAAAATGCAAATAAAGCCACAATAAGATATAATCTAATACATGTTAGAATGACCTTTGATGACAACAACAACAAAAACAGAAAATAAACAGAGTGGGCAAGGATGTAGAGAATTTGGAACCCTGGTATGCTGTTAGCAACAATGTAAAATGGTATATCCACTATGGGAAATAGTATGGAGATTCCTTAACAAATTAAAGCTAGAATTTCCATGAGATCTAGCAATCCCATTTCTAGGTATTTATCCAAAAAAATTGAAAAGTTGATTTTGAAGAGATGTTTGCATTCCCATGTTAATGACAGTTATATACTAAAAATGTTAATTTTTTTAAAAAGAAGTCATATTTTTAAAAATTGATGGCAGAGAATACTGAATAAAATAAAGCAAATGTCTGGACAGGTGGACTAATTGGTATTATTCCCACCAACAGTGTAGGAATATATGGAAATGCTTCTTAAAGATGTGATCTACTCCAACCAGCTTGATCAAACCTCTACTGAAAGATTCTCTGGAAGATAGAGATCCTTCAGTGTTATGTGTTATGTCCAACAGCTCCTTCTCTACTAGAACCCACTTGAATACTTGATATCTGTACATTTGACTTTGAGGACACCCATTATTGAAAAAGAACTTTTCTTTTAACTTCATCTGTAACATTCTCTTTTAGTTAGTTATTTAAATTTGTCACATAGGCTCTTCTTTCTAAAATTCCTTTCTTAAAATTTTATGTAACCTTATTTCTTTCACATTCATCACATAAAATAATAGCTGTCTTGACTTCAAAATTTTCAAAGAGGAACAAATAAGATGATATGAACAAAATTATTAACAAACCCCAAGAACTTTAATTAATAAATGGGAAATATTATTATAATCATTGTTGTTCATAGCAATACATAGTAATGAATGCTGGATCCAAACTCTATCGGCACTGTAGATTCCAGCACTATCCTTTTTCTTTTCTTTCACTTTTTTTTCTTTTACTTTTCTATGATGATGAAAATATCCTATAACATTTCTATTCAATATGGCAGCCATTATCCACCTGTGACTTTTGAAGTGATTGCAATTTGGCTATGTGAAGGAGGAGCCAAAAAATTTTGATTTTACTAAATTTAAATTAATGTGAATTTAAATTTTCTGGCAAGGGACAACTGTACTAGACAGCAAAGTTCTAGGCCTTTATTTTTAACTTCTTATGAGACATTAAGTTTGCAAAGTTAAAACATGTCTTAGAATCAACCTCCACTTCTATGTCTTATAGAATATGTTACTTTTCTAAATGCTCTATTTCAGTTAATGGCATCACCATTCACCAAGGCACCAATGTTCAAATGCTATGTGATGTATTAGGACTCATTCTGAAATGAAAAGAGCATGACCTTTGAATCAAACACACCTGGCTTTGAATAGGGCATCTCCATTTCCTTGCCATTTGACCTTGGGCAAATTAAATAACCTGCAAGAGACTCATTCTTTTTCATTTGTAAAATAGAAATAAATATGTGTATCACACAAGGCTATTATCAGGATTAAATGGCATAGCATATGTAAAACACCTGGTATAGTGGCTGGGCATATAAAGCATATATATTTCATAAATATACATTGCCTTTTTTCTTGTCTCCCATTTCAAATGGATTAACAGTCTATTGATCTCCTGATGAAATATTTTATGTCTTTCCTCTTTTTCTATTCCCCTTGAATATGTTCTTATTAATCTTCTTCTCATCAAAATTTTCCAGTAGAATAACTTCTTAATACCTCTTTCCGAATTCTCTTTTAGTAATATTGCTTATCCAATCCATATTCTAAATTTCTACAAAATAGATTTCCAAAATATAGGTCTAATCTTGTCACCCACTATTTATTGCTTTGTAATTTTACTATATAATATGAAATTCTGTATTGAGTCATTCTAATTTTTATAAGGTAAGTGGTACCACAAGCGTATCATAGCACAAGTATCCTTCTGCAATCCTCAAAATTTACATCATTGAAGTCCACAGCTATAATTTAGTTATCATAATTCTCATTTCCTTTTTTATATTTATGGCAGATGTGAAAAAAATAACTGACAATTTAGTTATTTTTTTGTTGATATACATTTAAGGCCGCTTTGAACATTCTAGTACATTTTCCTAATGAGCACACACAATTTTTTTTTCTAGGATGGACACCTACTGCATGCAATAAAGTGAATGAATAGTAAGAGTATAGCTCTTTTAATTTTACATACATACACACACACACACACACACACACACACCAGTAACCACCACCCAAATAAAAATACAGAATAGTTCAACATCCCAGAAAGCCATTAATAGCTCCCATCTCAAGGAACACAACTGTATGTTCTATTTTTCTATATTCATGTTCTGTAACTTCATGTATATCAATGCATTCTTTCACTTCTAATCTCTTTCCCTAAATATTTTTATACGATTCATTTATATCCTGCATGTAGCTGTAATTCTTCCTCCCCACGCATTGCCCTTGAATATCTATTGTATGAATACTCCATGGCTTATTTACCCATTGTACAGCTGATGTGTATTTGACCTATTTACACTTTCTTATTATTAAAAATAAAACTTCCTGGAGTTACCGTCATGGTGCAGTATAAAAGAATCCAACTAGGAACCATGAGGTTGTGGGCTCAATCCCTGGCCTGGCTCAGTGGGTTAATGAGCCAGTGTTGCCATGAGCTGTGGTGTAGGTCACAGACATGGCTCAGATCTGGCATCGCTGTGGCTGTGGTGTAGGCCAACAGCTGTAGCTCTGATTAGACCCATAGCCTGGGAACCTCCATATTTCATGGGTGTGTCCCTAAAAAGAAAAAAATAAAAACAAAACTTCCATGGAATGGGAACATGCTCTCATTTCTGTTCAGGTTATTCCTTTTACTGAAATTGCTACATCGTAGGGTAAATACATTTTTAGCTATTGTAGATACTTTCCACACCATTTTTCAATGTAGATGACCAACTTACTTTCTTCCTAGAAATTGCTCAGAGTTTCAGTTGCTCTACATTCTCCACAATACTTGAAATTCCGGTTGCCATTCTCATAGGATTGTTGTGATATTACATTATGGTTGTTCTTCTATTTCACTGATAACTAATATTATAAAGTGCCTTTTCATGTGATAATTATCATTTGGGTATCTATTGTAAAGTACATTTTTATGAATTTTAACCCATCAATTTGATCTTTTGTTATCTTTTTATTTTTGATTTATAAGACCGGCTACATAGTCTGGAAAGAATCATTTGTTGAATATGTATTTGTTGAATATATCATTTGTTTTATATATATATAACAAATATCCTTACTCACTCTGGTTTGACTTACCCTCTTATGTGCATTTGATGAAAACAAGTTTTAAATTTTCATGAAGTACATTTTAACATGTTTATTTTATTGTTCGTGATGTTATAGTATACTGTTTAATATTAACTCTAAGTGCATGAAAATTTTCTATGTTTTCTTCTTTATGTTTTATTGTTTTGGATTTTATATTTATTCCTATGATCCATCTGGAATTAATTTTTGTGTATGTTTTGTGTAGGGTCAGGGCCTATTTTTTTCCATATGGATATTCAGTTGACCCACTACCATTTATTGAAAAGACAATCATTTTCCCCACTGAATTGTGGAGGTGGCTTTGTCATAAATCAGGTTACCATATACATACATATGGATCTGTTTCTGGAATCTGTATTCCTGCCATCAAATATTTATCTTTGTACAAACATCATACTGTAAAAATTGCTGAAGTTTGAAAATAATAGGTATTATAGCTGGTAAATCCTCCAGTTTTGCTCTCCTAAACATTAACTTTCCTGTTCTAGACTCTAGGTCCTTTGCATTTCATGTATATTTTGGAATCAGTTTGCCAATACCTAGAAAAATCTGAAGAATTTTCTAGTAAATAGTACATATTTCCTTCTACGAATTGCCTTTGATATATTTAAAGTGATGTATCTTCACTTTATTCACATATTCCTTTCAAATAGTATCTCATGATCTTTATGGGTTATTTAGTAGCATGTTTTTAATCTCCAAATACTTGGAAAATTTTATTTATCTTTCTGTTATTGATTTCTAATTTGACTTTATTGTGGTCAGATAATCTGTGCATTTTCAGTCTGCTTTGAAATGTGAAGAGATGTTTAATGAGAGATTTTGATCAATTTTGGTAAATAAAGTGCATCTGCTAATATGTGGTAGTGCCTCTTTCTTCAGAACACAAACGATGTCTGTGACAAGTTGGATTTTCCAAAGATGGCCACACAACGTCTCCCATTCCATACACTCATTTACAATATGACCATCACATTTTTACCATTAAGAAGTGGGATTGGGAGTTCCCATTGTGGCTCAGCGGAAACGAATCTGACTAGCATCCATGAGGATGCAGGTTCAATTCCTGGCCTCGCTCAGTGGGTTAGGGATCCGGTGTTGGCAGGAGCTGTGGTGTAGGTCACAGGTGCAGCTTGGAGCCTGCATTGCTGTGGCTGTGGTGTAGGCTGGCGGCTACAGCTCTGATTCAACTCCTAGCCTGGGAACTTCCATATGCTGTGGGTGTGGCTCTAAAAAGAGAAAGAAAGAGAGAGAGAGAGAGAGAGAGAGAGAGAGAAGAAAGAGAGAGAGAGAACGAAATAAGAGAGAAGATAAGAGAAAGAAGAGAGAGAGAAGATCATGAGATGAGAGAACCGAAAGGAGAAAGACTAGATACCCGACGCGACAAGACAGAAGAAAGGAAAAAATGGTTTTGTGTCTTACTTTGAACATGATGGACTTATCATTTCCTTATAACCAAAACAATGTCATAGAAAAGACACCATTAAGACTTAACACCATTAAGACAGAAAGTATATGTGTTTCTGCCCTGTTCACTAGAACACTAAGTTTTGGAGCACTAAGCCACCACCCACCAAGAAATCTAACTACCTTGTAGTCATTATGGTGTTAGAAGTGGGATTACATAGGGAGACCACTGCAGGTGTTTTGGTCAGCAAGTCTAATCTGTCTTCCCTGCCAAGACACCAGACATGCAAGTGAATGAACCTTCATGCGATTCCTGTCCCAAGACATCAAGTCACCCAGAGTCTTCAAGTCTTTCAAAACTGTAACTCTGATCATCATGAAACAGAGAAAATCCTTCCCCCAGGGTCCTTCTCAAGAATATCTCCCACCAAAGCTGTATGGTAAATTTTATATTACTTATAACTATATTATATTTAAAATATTATATTATTTTATGTCTCAAAATCAAGAGAGAAACAATTATTTTATAATCAGAAGTGAAGGACTACCACAACATAAATTTAAACATATGATATTGTCTTTGAGATTGGGCAACGAACTGAAACTGAAAAATCAAAAAAGACATCAAGATGACTGGAAGGACAGTGGATTAAAAAAAGACTCGTTATTTGTGGACAATATAGCAAAATGATACCTGGAGCAATATGACATACATAAAGCATACCTAATGAACAAGTGATCTGTCTAAGAGGATTTACCAACTATTCAGCTCATTTAAAGTAATATATATAGTATGATATTTGCCATGTAAGAAGTAGGATTGTCCTGTGGCCACAATGCTCTGTGGAGGTTGAGAACTTGAAGACTATCACGTGTGCTCTTATTGGCAATCCTACTTTTTTGTTCCTTCCCAGATCAGAAAAAAAAAGATGTAGTTAAATAAACCTTCAGATGAGTTTGTCTACCAGTCTTTGTGTCATAATATTATGAATTTGTCAGTTAAAGTTATTTGATGGGTTTCAACCTATGCAATTATTATGTTCTTTGAAGCTCATTGGCTTCTCTCTCTGCAAGTGCTGGAGTCATTGCGAAACTATTCTAGGAGTAATTTCTTTCTTGCTCTTTAGTGTAACAAGATGTAATACTCTCATTTTTATATTTCCTGCCCATACCTAGAGTCAGACATTCCCCTAGGAACTCTGTTTGTGTCTGTGTGTGAACAACAATATTTTAAGAGATGTTTTAAGAGAACAGACTAGATATTGAAAATGGTCATTGCTACTCAGTTGCCTACTGTTTCTAGATGGAGTGTATATATGTAGATACATAATATATAAAAATATATTTAGATATAAAATAATATTTACATATAATTATGTAAAGATAATATTTATATCACAAAGTCTAGATTAATGAGGCTTTATAAATATTTCTGACACTCTAACTTCATTATTCTTTTTCAAAATTGTTTTGACTATCTTACCTTATTTGCAGCCCCCTATATATTTTAGAAACATGTTAATACCAACAAAAAAGTCTTCAGAAATTTTTACTGAATTGTATTGAACCTTTGTCAGATTTATTTCTAAGTATCTAAGTATTTAATATTTTATAGTACTATATGTTATTTAAAAAAATTAAATTTTGATTATTTGCTGCTCATATATAAAAATACAGTTGCTTTTACATGTGTTGATCATGTGTACTTGATAACTTTGTCTACACATTCTGGAAGGATTTTTTTGGTAGATTCCATCTATGTTGATGACTATATTGTCTCCAAATAGATAGTTTTGCTTCTTCCCTTTCAAAATTTGTAGACCTTAAAAGGAAAACAGTCAGTTATTTTACCAGCAAGATTGAGTTTACTCAGGAAGAGCAGAGGGATGGCAATTCAGGACAATCAAATTATTGCAAAAGTTATAGGCAAGTGCAACAAACAATGAAGAGAAACATTATTTTGCAGAGAAAAAGAGGAATTTGGGAGGGGTTGTTTTGAACTAAAGTCCATCAGAGAAAAGTGAGGGTTCTGGGTAATGACGGTTTTTCATTGGTTGTGTATCTTTTCCTGGTGGGGCGTATAATTGATTTTTTTTTTTTTAGTGTGGCATGTGGAGGTTCCCAGGCTAGCAGTTGAATCAGAGCTGTAGCTGCTGGCCTACACCACAGAGTCACAGCAGTGCCAGTCCCAAGTCATGTCTGCAACCTACACACAGCTCACAGCAACACCAGATCTTTAACCTACTGAGCGAGGCCAGGGATCAAACCTGCATCTTCATGGATACTAGTCAGATTTGTTTCCTGCTGTGTCACGATGGGAACTCCTCCTATTGATGGTTTGTTTCTATTAGGATCTATAATTGGCATTGGGTGGAACTGTATGAAAGCTCCCCTTTCAGGACTTCCAGTTCCACTATGAGTGAGGTTTTTCTTTGTTAATTTTCACAACTTGAATACATTGTTTTCCTGCTTACTGTACTCAAAGACCTCTAGTTTGATGTTGAATAGAAATGGTGAGAATACGTGCCCTAGCTTTCTTCCTTGTTTGGGGAAAGCATTCTGTCTTTTACTATTAAATATGTAAATATTAGATGACTTTAGATGTTTTTTAGATGACTTTAGTTTGAAGAAGCTTATATCAATTCCTACTTCACTAAGTTTCTAAAAGAAATGGATGTTTCTGAAAGAACTGGATGCTTTTGTCAAGTGATTTTTCTATGTTTATTGAGATGCTGTTATTCTTAAGCTGGTTAATATATGAATTATATCCATGTATTTTTTCAAATGTTAAACTGAACGTGTATCCCTATAAACTACCTTTGCATCAAGGTACAATAATTTTAAACATTTATTTTCCAACACTTTAAAATTTTTTGTGTCACTGTTCATGGAGGATACTTTGTTTTTTTATTTACTTGTGATGTCTTTGGGTTTGGCATAATGTTGATGCTGGCCTCATAAAATAAATTAGGAAGCATTCCCTCCTCTTCAATTTTTCTGGAAAATTTTTTGTAGAATTGGTGTTATTTCATCTTTGATTGTTTAGGGTTTTTAATTAGGGAAGTTGCCTGGACCTGAAGTTGTTTTTTGTTGAGTTGAATGTTTGACAAATGTTTTAACAATTAATTTAATTTAATAGACATAAGGCTACACAAGTTTCTTTCAGCATATTTTCCCTTTGACTTTTTTTTTTCCCCCTAGGGCAGTGGATACAGCATACGGTATTTCCCTGGCTAGGGGTAGAATTGGAGCTGCAGCTGCCTGCCTATACCACAGCCACGGCAAAGCCAGATCCGAACCTCATTTGCGACCTACACCACAGCTTGCAGCAACTCCAGATACTTAACCCACTGAGCAAGGCCAGGAATCAAACCTGCATCCTCATGGATACTAGTCAGGTTCGTTTTCACTGAACCATAATGGGAACTGCTAAAATAGTTTTTAAATTTTTTTAATGATAGTTATTTATTTTTCTTTTAACATACCTGCAGAATCTGTATAGATGCCACTTTTGTCATTCATGATATTGATCATTTAATTATTCTCTCTTTTTGTTCTTATTGGTCTAGTCTGAAGTTTATCAAGTTTATTAATCTTGAAAACCTATAGATATACATATATATATTTTGTCTTTTTGTCTTTTGAGGGCCATACCCGCGGCATGTGGAGGTTCCCAGGCTAGGGGTCGAATCGGAGCTGTAGCTGCTAGCCTATACCACAACCACAGAAACATCAGATCCTTAACCCACTGAGCAAAGCCAGGGATCAAACCCTCAATCTCATGGTTCCTAGTCGGATTTGTTCCTGCTGCGCCATGACGGAAACTCCTGAAAACCTATATTTTGATTTTATTGATTTTTCTCTCTTTTGGCTTTTTATCTCATCGATATCTTTTATGCTTTTATTATTGCCTAACCTCTGATTACTTATAGTTACATCTGCTCTTTTTTTTTCAGTTTCTTAAAGTGGAAGCTGAGATAAAGGATTTAATACAGGTATTTAATGTAATTTTTTTTTTTTTGCCTCAAACACTCCAGTTTTTGTTTCTCGAGGCTTGATATAAGGTTTAATTTTTAAATACTGTACATGTCTCTACTTAACTTTTTGATCATGTAGGATTTGGTAGTAACTCTTAATGTGCTTTTCTGAAAAGGCTAATATCTGTGTCAGTTCTAATTCAGCTTCAATGTACTGATTTTTCGCCTCATCATAAATTTTATTTTTCTGCTTCTTTGTATTTTTTTGTATCAAACTTTGGGCTTACTTTTCTGTGGTTTTCTTGTCTTTTGAATCTTAGTGCAAATCCTTGCTGTCTATCTAGCTCTCCAATAACTTCAAACATACTCTTTTTTAAAATCTAAGTTTTCTAATTGTTCTTACTAGATGGATGGTATAAAAAAAGCTGGGTTAGCATTGCTGGAAGTGGGATTCACCAATTATTTCATCTTGATTAGAAAAATAACGGTTTGTAGAAGAGGAGTTCCCGTCGTGGCGCAGTGGTTAACGAATCCGACTAGGAACCATGAGGTTGCGGGTTCGGTTATTGCCCTTGCTCAGTGGGTTAACGATCCGGCGTTGCGGTGAGCTGTGGTGTAGATTGCAGCCTCGGCTCCGATCCTCCGTTGCTGTGGCTCTGGTGTAAGCTGGCAGCTACAGCTCTGATTAGACCCCTAGCCTGGGAACCTCCATATGCCACGGAAGTGGCCCAAGAAATGGCAAAAAAAAAAAAAAAAGAAAAAGAAAGAAAATAACAGTTTGTAGAAGAAAGTACTTAGTACCTGCAAACAAGTTGCTTGATTGTTAACGCTCCCTTAATAGGATCAGAGGTTTATAAAAATTTCTCCTTTGACTTTTGGGAGGCTGGCTAGCTCATGGCTACCTCTTGATTCCTTAGAAATTAAATAATTGATTCATTCCACAGAAAGGCTTCAGTTGCAAAATCTTGACAAAATATTGTCAACTCCCAAATGACAGAGATTAGGTCATCTTTGTTTCCCACCTGACCTACTCCAGCATTTTCAACTTCGTTTTTGAAGGAAAGTCATATTTTGTGCTTAAATGATTATTTTGGATAACTATATTAAAAGCACCTGTATGTGCTGATCATTGTGTTAAATGATTTGATTATATTATCTTGTTTACACAGCAACTTTATTGTGTCAGTTTAAGGCAGGGTAAATTCACATCTTTCCCCCAAAGACCATGTTATGCTCTGTCCTCCAAACATAACCCATCTGGTTTTTGCTTCGTTCATTTGAAATCATATCACAAATTACATATTTTTTTTTATCTCCTAAGAGTTACATTAGCAAATTAGATGATTGGATGGTGGGCAATTTTATTTTCATTTGCCAGTGTGCAGAGAATGTGGAATTAGATGTTGCTTTCAGCCCCAACAAGAGTCTTTGCACTGCTATTGCACTTCCTATTCTCTTCCCAGTAGCAGTAAACAAATTGTGGCTTGGATCCCACTCCTCTCTACCCATGCCTCAGGCTGGCTGAATGTTTGCTTGGTTTGTAGTGGGCTCCTCTCTCTCTCCCCTCTTCTGTGCTGATTTCCTTCTCTGTATTCCAGTTCCCTGATCTGACAACTCAGCCATAAACTCTTTGTCCACTGCTTACCTTGACCACAAGCTTCTTTGTTACCCGACACAGTGCTTTGCCTGCTGTGACTCCCTCAAAAAATTACATTGCTTCCATCCCCAAATGAGTAAATCTAGCCCTAAATTCAGTCTCCTCCACTCTTTTCCTAATCTGAAGATAAGGCTAGAATTTTACACCTTCTTCAGTGCAGACTAGACACTAACTCAGAACAGGCAAGAGATGTACCATGGGAGGTCACTCAGAGAGCAGCAGCAGCAGCCCAGAATCAAGAGCTCATATCTCTTGATTATATTTGAACATAATAATGATAAATCATAAAATACACTGTGCACATCAGATAAAGATAGTCTACTTACCTATACAAATCTACAGTACTTTACATAAGGACCTTTTAAAAAGCAAAGACCCAAGTCAACATATAAGATATATGAAATTTCTACAATTTGAAGATGAATATTCTAAAGCATTTTAATATTTTTGAAGCTTACCATTGTAAATATGTATACACTTCCAGCATTTTTTGCTTCTTTTTCCTGAACAAAAATTTTAATTAACAATGTGTCTTAGAATCTAGGAAATTAGTGTTTATCGGTTAGTCTCTGGATATTTATCTAAATGTTTGCATCATAGACTTTAGGCTCATTACTCAATTTATGCTCTTAGTATGTGATTAAACCATTATATATTGACAGAATTTGGTCATTGCAAAACACAAATAAGTTCAGGAAAATTTTTAAAAATTCTTTTTTTCTCAGACCATAAATACATTTGTCATTAAATAATTTATTCAGTAGTGTCATGTAATATCAATTGTGTTACCTTTTTTCTACTTTAATTAATCATAATAAAGGCATTATGAGTAAAATAAATGATATATTTGATTGCAATCGTTCCAAGAATTTTGTATGGATTTGTATTTTCTTGAAAGTGCTTATGATCTCTTTATCTATTTAGACCATTGAAAGAAAGGTAAAACAGATTTTAAATGGATATAAATTATTCATGGCATTTTTATTCAATTTTCCTTTAAAGAAAAGAAATCAAATATACTTTCTTCAGCCTTTAAAATAGAGATTTGGACTCATGATCTCAAGATCAGTATCATGATATCATGAGGATTTTGACTTGTATCACTTCCATTTTCTTACAGAGGCCCTTGTTTCGGAGCTTTGTCACTTTCACAGAAAGAATTCCTACATAGACTATGAAACTTATGCTTAGGCTTAATTTTGCAACTGTATAAACCCATCCTGTAACGTAAGGCACTAAATTACACATTCTTATGTTTGGTTTCTTGTGATTTTATTTATTTTGTTGTCAGTATTTGGTATGACATTGACAATGGAGAACGAATTATTATGCACCTACAGAATCTTTTCTATGTGCTAGTATTCTGCTGATGATAAAGGAAATTTAACCTGTTAAATTTAACTTAAAAACCATATCTGTAGTTAAAGTGTGCGAGTTACACTTTATATTTCTCTATAAGTGAAAATAGAAACTCACACACTGAAAGAATGCCATGCATTGAACATTGTAAACTTGTAATTTCCCCATCAAAAAAGCTAGAAATTCAGCATATGTAAACACTATAGACGGAACATGTGAAGAACAACCATCCTGAAAAATATGTTAATAAATGCACTATTTGTCCATTAGTCTGACTTTAACTTCATGACGGCCAGGAATTTGGGATGTTTTAAAACTAAAGTTGTGGCATTTCCTACATTGTTAATTTTTCAAATCTGCACCAATTCTAAACAGCATCATTGCATGTGCTGATGTAATGTTATACTTTTGCATAATTTTAGGTATTGTGAGAATGACTTGTTAAGCATAAAATTTAACATCCTGAACAATGATTACTTTTTTTTTCTCATGTGAGCCTTTTGCTAGCTCATGGAAAAAAATTAGTCTTTTATGCATATGAAACTTTATTCAAGTGACTTTAACTAAGAATATTGCATATAACTCCAAATGCAAAAAATGAAAAAAACTACATTGTATATATGACAGTATTCTTGTTATGACATAATATTAATGATGACAATACAACATGAGTCAAATATTATAGATACAGTTCTGAGACCTTTAAATAGTAGACTGTGATAAGATTATGTTATTGTCCATAATACTGCCCAATAAAGTGCTTAACAAAGACTTGGCATGTATGAGATGTGTTTTGGCAAAACCAGTTTGTTTGCCTAGCCCATCAGTATAGATTTTATGATCTTGCTTCCAATATATATAGTTGTGTATTGAAAACCTATTGAACATTATTGAACTATTCTATAAATTATAAAACATACACAAAAAGAGGAATGGAAAAAGTTAAATAAAACTGAATATCAATAGAGATAGCTTTCCCTTAAAACTTCGCTTTGTAGACCACTATCCTGGGTTACTAAAGCCAGCCATTCTATCTGTAGAAGTGTTACCCAAACCTACGCTTAGTCCAGTGAAAGAATTATTTACAAAATTGTAAATAAGTATAATTTCCTTTACTCTTCAAGAGCTATTCATTCTAGTCTAGTTTAATCTATTCTTGTTTTAGTCCTATATTTCTGAGCATCATATGACTGGCCCTATTTTCTTAAAACTTACAACATTTGACTTTCATGCAACTGAACAGATTTTCTGTATATTAGCACTGATATCCTACAAAAGGACTCCTAGAATTAAGTTATATAAATTTATGTCAAACTAAGACACTGTTAATAATTATTAGGTTCACTAGGATAACAGGCATAAAGAGCACTGTCCTGGGAAAAATATACTTATCTGACCAGTAATAGTTATTTTGAGGTATGAGTAAAATATCCTTTTTCACACTAAGTCTCACTGGAAGCCCTTTGCTTATGTGAAATTTGCTTGTATATAATTGTTTAAATTTCCAACTAATTAGCCTTACCATTGTCTTTTAGTTCCCTCTAAGTTTCTCATTAAAAAGATTTTGTCTTCAATATTTTATGATGATTTTCATCCTTCTGAGCTTTTCGTTCTTTTTCTTTCTCTTTCTTTCTTTCTTTCTTTCTTTCTTTCTTTCTTTCTTTCTTTCTTTCTTTCTTTCTTTCTTTCTTTCTTTCTTTCTTTCTTTCTTTCTTTCTTTCTTTCTTTCTTTCTTTCTGGGGCTTCACCCATAGCATATGGAAGTTCCCAGGCTAGGGGTCCAAGTTGGAGCCATAGAAACCCACCTACACCACAGCCAAACCGCAGCCACAGCCACAGCACCTTGGGATCTGAGCCACATCCATGACCTGATGCTGGATCCTTAACCCACTAAGTGAGGCCAGGAATCAAACCTACATCCTCAAGAACACTAGTCAGGTTCTTCACCCACCGAGCCACAACATGAAATCCCCTTCTTAGCTTTTAAAATCTTTCATACAACTACAAAACATTTTAAAGGAATTGAATAAACTAGATTGTTTTGTGTGTTTTTTCCCATCTTCTTTTAGATAGTGGTAAGACAAATGTACAGAGGGAGAAAGGTGCAAGACAAAGAAGTGGTTCTGTAGAGAGGAAGTGTGTAACAGCAAGGAGAAAGCACAGTCCTCAGCCCTATAGTAAAATTGCTACAGGGGGCAGTTTACTGAAGACTCGTGGGGGAAACAATTTTCCGTTCGAGAAAGTAGAAATATTTTTCCCTATGCCCATTTAATAATACTACTTTAAAAAGAAAAGAACTACTTTGTTTTTTCACCTTTATGCTTGAGTTATAACAGCACTACATATAATTTTATTAGGTCAAGTTAATGGTATCTGACACTTTTTAGTACATAATCCTTGTACTCTATAATGTTAACTGCATAATTGCTTGAGGTGAGAGGTACATCAGGTCAGAACACAGACTTGGTTGGACTGAACCCGCTAAACTGAAATTAATGAGTTTTGATCTATCAGGTTTTAGAATATATTTTAATTTAATTAATTTAAGTTTAAATTGAGTTCATTTCTCAGAAAAATTCTTAAGAGCACAGTTAATTAGCTAAGGTCCAAATTTGCCAGCTGATTTTAATTTGATGAGGGATTTCTACTGGGCTTTTAATTGCTATATTTGCCTTTTAAAAATCACAAATTCAAAGTCCAAGTAAAACCTGCTAGCCAATTGCATTAATGCTTTACAGGGAAAGATTACATTAACGGGAAACATTATTGGAACGGTATGCATGCATTATTTTGAAAAAATGAGAATTAATATGTGTGATAACAGAATTGTAATTGTGTTTTTCAGATGGCAGTGGACATTCAGTAGTAAAAAGTCTTTGCCTACTGAAAAAAGAATATATTCTGCTCAATAAAAATGTAACAAAACAGTGGATGTGATGCTTTCTGAAACTGGTAAATTGAAAGAATTTCATTTCAATTAAAAAAATGTAACTACTACCAAAAATATTTTACCTATGTAAATGTTCCTTTGAAAGAAGGAGAAAGTCATTTTTAAAAAGTCCATTTTTTCCTCACTCTTTCTTAGATAATACTCTACAAAATAAAGTAGTACATGTATTTTAATGCATTGCCTTAATTGTCATTTTAAGACTAGAAAGCTTCCATAATTTTTAAAGAAATTAGTATGGATCTATATATTTACACTGAGTCAGAAATGCTATTCATATTTCTGTAGGGAAATTATAGAAGAAGAACAATGTTTTTATTTAGATGTTTGAAGTGAACTCTAGTGAACCATTCATTACAAGCAATATTTCAGGAAAATAAATCTTTTTTTTTTTTTTTTCTTTTTAGGGCTGCACCTGCGGCATACAGAAGTTTCCACGCTAGGGGTCGAATTGGAGCTGTAGCTGCCAGCCTACACCTTAGCCACAGCAATGTGGGATCCAAGCCATATCTGCCACCTACACACATGGCAGTTCACAGCAATGCTGGATGCTTAACTCACTGAGCAGGGCCAGGAATGGAACCTACATCTTCATGGATACCAGTTGCATTTGTTATCTCTGAGCCAGAATGGAAACTCCAAGAAAATAAATCTTCAAATTAGGTAGTGACCAGATATATTTTCATAATGAGGCTGTAGCTTATGCCTAAGTCATGTAGGTTATTAACAATTTGAAAACTTGTAATTATTGTTCAAATGTATTGAGATTTCATGAATTGTTAGGTTCAGAGTTAAATGATTTTGTGCTTAAATAGTATTATTTTACTTGTAGATACTTTTTAGTACACACACAAAATATATATATGTGTATATGTGTGTATATATATGTATATACATATATGTGTATATATATATATATATATATATATATATATATATATATATATATATACCTGTATTGGTTACTGTATTGGTTACAAAATAGATATATATGTATATGTGTGTGTGTATATATGTATATACATATATGTATATATATATACCTGTATTGGTTACTGTCCCAAAGACACAATTTTGAGTCAAGTCTGTGAGTCACCACTAAGTAGAAAGACCCACTGAAGATAAATCTATTCTAAGAAGAAAGGCCCCCAAAAGAAATACTTTCTCAGGGACATATACACCAGATTTCTATAAGAAACAAATAGACATTATCATGTTAAGCACTGATATTTTGAAGTTGTTTGTTAAAACATTCACCTGATGTGACTAATACACTTTCCAAATAGATCACATTTACTCCATGTCCTAGAGAATAAAAAAAAGTTAATTATAGAAAAGTAATAAAAATGGCTTCTGTGGAAGCAGAATATCTAGTTTAAAATAGATGGGATTGCAAGTGCAAAGGGCAAGAAGAGAGAGAACAGGAGGAGGAGAGAAAGAGGGAGAGGTGAGGAGAGAGAGAGAGAGAGAGAAAACCTCCTTTAATAACTGTAAAGTGCAGAGATCTGTGTGGCCTATATGTGCTCTCTTCCTACTCCTCCCTTGTTCACTGGGTTCTGACCCACTGGCTTTCTCTCTGCCCCCTGAGAACACCAATCTCTTTGCTCTTTCTCCTGTCTGAGATGTCTTCTCTGGAATCTTTGGCTAATTCCTATTCACTCTACGTTTCTCAAATGGAATGATTCCTCCAAGAAGAAGCAGATCCTGAAAATCCAGTTTAAATTAGACCCTTTATTCTCTTTCATAGCACCTTGTTATTTTTCTTTAAACCAGTTATCACCATATGTAATCATGCAATAATTTAGATATTACATTTTAAAATATCTGGTTTACCCATATTTAACTGAATGAAAGCTCATTTACTGTCTGACTAACTTCGCTTAGTATAATAATTTCTAAGTCCACCCCTGTGGCTGCAAACAGCACTGTTTCATTCTTTTTATGGCTTTTTTTATGATATCACTTCTATGTAGAATCTAAAAAAGGGATAAAAACCAACTTATTTGCAGATAAGAAGTAGCCTCACAGATTTTGATAAACTTATGGTTACCAAAGGGGACAGGTGGGAGGGATGGACTAGGGATCTGGGATTGGCATATGCACTCTGAGGTATATGGAATGATTGGCCAATGGGGACCTGCTGTAGAGCACAGAGAACTCTACCCAATATTCTGGGAAAAGAATCTGAAAGAGAATCAAGGTGTGCATATGTATAATTGAATCACTTTGTTGTACAACAGAAATCATCACAGCTTTTTAATTCAATTATACTTCAATAAAACTTTAAAAAACAAAAAACTAGAAAAGAAAGTTTATCACTGAAAAATACTTGGAACCAGGAAGTACTCGGTATTTAACAAAAGGAGTGTCTCATGTGAGATGAAAATGAGAAAAAAAATAAATATGGGAACTTTTTGTAAGTTATGTATTTGTACTTTGTCTTGGTGACAAATGAGAACTACTGAGGGATTTTTAAGACATTGATTTATATAATCAGATTTGTCTTTCAGAAAGATTACTTATTTTGGGAAATGATTTGAGAATGAGGGAGAATGATGTGGTGTTAGGTGAATCCAGAGGAAATTCTTTCCATAATCTATGAGGATAGCATTAATTAGCAAAGTGTGAATGAAAATCCAAAGAAAAGCATAGAGCTGAAAGATACTTTGAATATAAACTGAATGGAGAAAACACTAAGAAGACTGTATAATAGAGAAACATCTGCTTTATTCTTGGCCACTTGGAAGCTGTGTGTCCTTGGTTAAGTGGCTTAAATTTTCTTCACTCAGCTTTCTCACCCAAATAAATGTGTGTGTTCTGTAGCAGTTTTCAAACTTTTATGCCAGCAGTAAATGAATGAGTAAAATGTTCCGTGATGCTGGAGTTTCTTTGACTGAATTAGAGTGAGAGTCTGAAGCCTCAAATCCTTGAAACTTCTCTTGTTGCCCCTTTTGTGTGTGTTGGGGGGACTTTTGTGCCTTACACTGATCCATGAGGAAGTCTTGGAATAAAAGGACCCAACATAAAAACAATTGGTCTCTATAATTGGATGTTAGAGATAAATCCCACAATGAACTCATAATCACCTTTCAAATCTGTTTTTCCACATATTGTCTCTTCCTTCCTCAGGCTGTGTGTTCTCTGAGAGTTATCCTATCCATTCCCATGCTTCCTTTCCCTTTACTATTTACTAGTTAATCTCACACCTATGATCTTCCATCCATATACTTCCTTTGAGGTCTAGTTATCAACATGAAGATGACTTACTAGCCCATCATACTTAGTAAATGAAATGAAACAATATATAAACCCCCTCTGCACACCTTCTCCTCCTGTTCTCTCTCTCCTTGGAATAAATTCCATTAACTTCTATGGAGCTCTTCATGGAAACAACTTTCGGACGTGCTAGGATCCTCTCTCTGTGTGCCTCTTTCTTTTTCTCTCTCTCTCTTTTTTTTATTTGTAAATGGTTAAGATCGCACATTCAATCCCAGAAAAATATCCAGATAGAAATTATAGCGATTCAGTTAATCAATTAAGTAATTATTGAAAGATGGCAAGTGAAGGAATGGATGTATAGTGAGAAGATGCTGGCCAGGGGAAGTGTCTTGTAAGTTCATTTTAGAGACTGGAAAAAGAACAAGAAGAAAAAAATAGGTACACAAACAGGTAACTGTGAGGAAATAGGACTAGATATAAAAGAAAAGCACTTAGTGTTTAAACTACAAAAACTCAGAGAAAGGAGAGAAGATAGCATTGTGAAACACTGTAAAAAATAGGGAAATTCAGTAACAAAGAGAGGGCAGAAGTTCTTACTGAAAGACGTTGGAAATCTGAGCATAGCATTTACATTTTATTGTGTTGCCAGGTGAACTGGGGTGGGGGAGCAGGGTGGAGGGTTGGGGAGGTGAAGAAGCATTGATACAGACACCTATCAGAAGTCTTGGCTAAGAAAGAGAGGACAGCAAGCCACAGCATTTTTTTTTTCTTTTTAGGAAGTTCCCAGGCTAGAGGTCAAATCAGATCTGTAGCTGCTGACCAACACCACAGCCACAGCAATACCAGATCCTTAACCCACTGAGCAAGGCCAGGTATTGATTCCGGATCTTCACAGACTCTAGCCTGATTCATTACCGCTGAGCCACGACAGGAACTCCAGCCACAGCATTTCTGAGCCTCACTTTTCTCCTCTGTTCAAACAGTGTGTTAGTGATTAAAGAAACCCACTGAGACAATATAAACAAACTATTGAACACTTCATGAAGCAGACAGTCTCCTTTTAGCTAAACTCAAAAAGGGGAAGAAGGCAGGAAGCTTTTATAGGATGAAGAATAAAGAATTAGGGAGAGAAAAATAGAAAATATCTGCTTGGCTGGGGAGACATAGTTGACTTCATTTGGAATCAAAAGGCCCAGAGTTGACTTTGCATTTGGGGATTGGTGACAGGAACACAAAAGTTAGCTAAATTTTGGGATTGCTAGTGGGATACTGGTAGAAGCAACTCCTTCTTGGGTCTAGAAATCTACATCAATATGTGGAACAAACTTGGTTTTCCTTACAGATTTTGTGGGCAAGAATGGAGTTATGGGTGGCTCTAAAAACTTGTCAGAATATTCTTAAATCCCTGAAATAAGTACCTCTTCTATGTGCAGAAGCAAGCCTTTTGACTGTCAGCACATTATATGAAAATTCTGCAAATTTGGAGACTGTGATCTCTTTGAAAACAGGTGATGTCTTATTCATTTTTGTACCTTCGAAGTCTATCATGGTATCGACCACATAGTAAGAGTACAATCAGTGTTGATTTATGTTCCCCAAGCTGAAGTTTGGTATGTAGCTTAAACTCTGTGAAACGAAATGTTAGTGTCTTTGTTCCCAGCCAAAATATAAGAAACAGATACAAATAAAAGGCAGAAATGTAAATGCCATTCAAAAATTTTATCCAACATGTCCTTCTTTTTCTCTTCCTCCCAGAGACAGGACAAGGCTAAGTAGTTTGCTAAACCCAACACTGGCCTGCCTTACTTCCAGTTTTCAGTTGTCAGTTGTTTAATCTGGATAAAGATATCTATAGGAAGACACATTTGAGGCAGCTTCTCCTCTCAGTCTACCAGCCTGGTTTTCTACCTTGAGTGAACAAAAAACAGTGGTTTGTGGTTTTTAGGAATATTCTAAAATTCCAAATGACATTGTACTTGCTCTAAGCAGAATGAGATTAAGAAACTCAAATAAACCTCCTTTTATATAGCAGCTTTAATATAATATGATAAAGAAAGTTACCAAGTTTGAAACATTTGCAAAACTCTGGGAGTCCCCTGGTTTAAGAGGTTTTAGTACATTGCAACTTAGGTTCATGAGACAATTAAACTTGGTGGAGTTCACATCATGACTCAGAGGTAACAAACCCCAGAAGTATCTATGAGGATGCAGGTTTGATACCTGGCCTTGCTCAGGGGTTTAGGGAACCAATGTTGCCATGAGCTATGATATAGCTCACAGAGGCAGCTCAGATCCTGTGTTGTGGCTGTGGTGCAGGCCAGCAGCTATAGTTCAGATTCCACCCTTAGCCTAGGAACTTTCATATGCTATGGGTGTGGCCTTGAAAAAAATAAAATAAAATAAGACATTAAGTTTGAGAACATGTGGAATGTTTAAATTTTCCTTTAAAAATTGTCACTGGCATTGTCACTGCTATGGCACAGTTTTGATTCCTGGTCTGGAAACTTCCACATGCTGAGGGTGTGGTTTGAGTCTTGCCCAGAAAGTTTCCTTTGAGCTATATGGACCAGAATGACATGGCCTATGTAGGTATTATTTTATCCATCAGAAATACCCTCATTAAACTAGGTGAAGCCTGTGCCATCCCTAGGATAGAGTGTCAAGTTTAAAGAACTTTTGTAGATTGCTCAAATTAAAAGAAATGCTGGAACATAGGGGCCATGTGACAGCGGAGTTCTTTGAGGCTCTAAATAATGACTGAAATCAAATATAATTTAGTATTGCTTTCACTCTGCACTGTCAAGGCCTGCTATTATTCTGAGCTCACTTCCTCAAGAGGCACCATGACCAATGTTGCACCTGCTACAGTTGCCCTTCAAATCAGATGTATTTACTGCATGTTATATAACTTCTGGTTCCTTTAGCAAACATGCCAATCCAATTTTTTTTCTAGAGCCAATCATTTTTATGTTTAAATCCAATATTGCATGTCTTGTACATAACTATCCTAAATAATCTTATTTTATATACTGTGTATCAGAATAGTATACACGCCCATTAAGTAAAAAGTCTAATATAAATAATGCAGCCAACTAGTCAAGTGTCATACCACCTAAGACACCAAATAAACCTTGAACAGTGAAAAAAAAACACTAAAACAAAAAAAATCTCTTTTATAAAACTGATCTAAATCTTTACTCCAAGGGCTGGGCTGTGGGCAGGAAACTGGGATTCAAAGCCACTGAACTTGCCCCAGATTTGTCCCAGGCTTACTTTTCCCTCTATTTTTCCTTCCAAGATTCCCTCAGATCTGTAACCAAATCTTTTTCCTTTTTCCTTTTACTTTCTTTTTTTCTTTCCTCTCTTTTAAATCATGCGTTATAACGTTGAAAAAAAAAGGGTTAAGTTGTGGATAACGGTCTTCAGGGATATATTATTAAATTTTGTTTATAAATTTATAAAGAAGAATTGAAAATCATAATGGTTTCTTCTAAAAGAGGAGCAGGGCATTTTAAGGATAAGATGATGAGGTATGTTTTAAAGAAAGTTTATCAAAGCTTATATGATTTACTTCTCCCCAAAGCAATGACATCTCAGTTCAAATGTTTTAAAAGCTGAATATTCTAAGTATTTATATACAGTGACAGTTTCTGGGAGTTCCCTGGAAGCTCAGTGGGTTAAGGATCTGGCATCGTCACTGCTGTGGCACAGGTTGATTCCTGGTCTGGAAACTTCCACATGCTGAGGGTGTGGCCAAAATAACGACAGCTACTGGTGATGCTATAGCTCAAATGCCTTTTGCCATTTCTCTGCCCTCCTTCCCTGGTCTTGGATGTCTTTGCTACCAACTGCCCACATTCATTACTCTCTTTAGAGAACTGCCTCCTTCTACAACAGTCACTTTCTGTATGATTGCAGAGGACTGGAAGTAAGTACCTGAGCTTGCACCACTCAATACATGCTCACTCTCTTCAAGACAGAACAATGCTGAGGTAAAATTTACACTTCACTTGCAAGATTAGACTGAAGCGAGACTCTGAGGGAAAGTCTTGACCTGAAATCACTTCCTTGCTTGTTTCCTTGTTTTTCTCACTCTTTATTCTGTTCCCCCTGATTCCATACTTGCTTCTCCTGAGAACACCTCTTAATTAATCATTAGCATACCCAAATCTTTTTCTTAGGTCTATTTCTGGGGAATCCAATCCAAGGGAGACATTATGAAAACATTCTGCTGTATGAGAATTAGTTTATTTTAGTTGTCAAATGAATGATCTTTTTGTGAGAAAAACTGCATATGATCAAGGAATTCATTACAGAGATATTTATTGCAAGACTACTGGGTACCAAGCATGAACTTTGGACGTAAGAGAGAACAAGATCTCTCCCCACCCTAGCTCTATTGACACACACAAGAATTAAATGTCCAATATACTTAATTAGAGATACAACTATTTCTCTGAAGAAAGAATGCAAGGATCTATGAAAGCTATTATGGAGGAGGGGTAAATAGCTTGGACTGTCAGAGAAAGTATCCACGAAGAAGCAATCTTAAAACTGAATCCTGAAGATAACTAGGATAAAACCAGATGGATAGGATGGGACATTTCTCCAAAGGGAGGGAACAGCCAATGAGAAAGCCTTGGGAGCAGGACAAAAGGCCAATATGCCCTTGGTACAGTGAGCACTGGTGAGTCATGTAAGGCTGGGGAGGTGGGCAGGTACTGAATCATAACATTTCCTTCTAGTCATATTAAGGATCCCTGTTTTATCCTAAAAGCAATTGGAAAACCTCAAG